>NC_133655.1:49629799-49890756 GCF_009905375.1 Apium graveolens | reverse complement strand
AAAGTTTTTAAAATTTCCTGTCGTTGTTCTTTCCTTTCTTCCTCTTCAGCCATCTCTTTTTCTTCCTCTTCTTGGTCTTCCATATCCATATTTATGTTCATTTTAATAAGTAATTGTGGTGATGATAGATGATCTTCTACAAATTAATAAAGCTAGATCAAAAAATACAAAGTGAAATAAAAACACATAACATATTATAGTAGTGGAACGGCTGCAAAACAGAGAGAGATTATATAAACATAGCATAGATTATGTTTATAAATATGATTCAGTAAACACTATTGTAGTATATATAATACATCAATAATACCTTGTACTCGATTTTGTAGTCGCCAGATTTGAGAACATACACCCAACTAGGGTTATACCAGAAGATCGAGAGTGTTATGGATTAAAAACTAATATTATAATTGCTGTACTTAATACTAAGGAACGTGAGCTTCGAAGCTCGATTTGACTGCTCTTGTGTTTCGTGACTCAATCTGCCTTAACAAGATGCCTACGTACATTGCTGATTGCCAAGGATCAAGTCAAAAAACGTAGTTCTGATGTGTGGGGTGAGACCCCTTATATAGATGTTGGTGGTCCTTGAATTGGACTTGGTATAGAAGACTTGGTGGGCAAGTCTCATAATTAGAATGGACTTTGGAGTCCTAGATAGTAGGAAACTGATTCCTTATCCTTTTAGGTCCCCTTGAGGTTTATCTATAAGGATTTATATCCTTATCAGGACTCTTCTCAACAGCTGATTTTTCCCTTATTAATTAATTACGAAATTAATTAATAATCAGGGCTTTTGGGCCTTTTTTATTCCACCAGACCTGATTTGGTCCATCAGGCTTAACCTTTCTGGTCTGAATATCATACATCTTCTTATTGGGCCTAGCAGCCCATTAATTATAAAATCAGGACTTATTTATCCCTATCAGAGAGGGTATTGCAAAGGTCCACAGGGTTTCAGAGAGGTTATTTATGATTAATAAAAGTCTATTAAAATATTTGAAAGTCATGAATTGTAATAAAAGTCTATTAAAGTTTTTAAAAGTCATTGTCTTACGAGTCATGATTTCTTTTTTTGAAATCTTAAGAAGTCAACAAGAGCATTAAAATCTATAAAATCCATTAAAGTCATCCTCCCATAATTTGTCATTAAAATCATGATACAATACCACCCTCTTAATTTACGTCTAATTTATAAGATCAAATATAATCATGAGTTGATCTTGTTGAATTCGTATTTATGAGTATTTTAATAAATGAAAATTTTTTATATTTAATACTAATTCGAAATTAAAGATATTAAAAATTAAAAGTGTATATTTACAAACGTGTTCAACACAAATAAGAAACGTTTTTAGGGACGGAGGAGTATTACTTATTGAAATTTTTGTTTGGTACCGATGATCTAGCACAAAATGGTCTAATATCGTAGAATATTAATACTTATTTGGGAGTAACAAATGGACTCTTCTATTTTTATAGTGTGTTAATTATATTGTTATTTTTATTTAGGAAATTTTATAATTCGAAATTGAATCAATCATCTGAAAATTTTGAAATTGAAACTGAATTGTCGGTTGCGATTTTGAATTCAATTTTCAATTCTAAAAATCCGTCCAATTTTTAGTTTTAATTAAAAAAACATAAAATGAACTCAATGAACCGTTCCCCTACACAATGTAACATTTCGACGCTAGTAAATGTCAAGACTTCGTTTGACTGACTATAAACCTGTTAGCGAAAATTAAAATAAAATTTGGATGCAATTTTTATCAAAAATTGAATTGTCATTATCGTTACAACTTCAAACTTGTCCGAACTAAAAAATTTGAATTCACACAATATCATTATCGTTTACGAATTCAAACATATATTAACTAAAACTTGGAATTCACACAGTAATTTGTAGCCATAATAGAAGTCCCGTCAAGTATAACGAGCCCGCGCATTCGACTATCAGTCTTTATTAGGGGTGAGCGCGGTTGCGTGTGTTGCGGTTTTTTTCTCAAACCGCAAATTAAACCGCACATGCGGTTTGATCAAATTTCCAAACCGCAACCGCACCGTGTACCCTCAAAAACCGCATAAACCACACCACAAAAATGCGGTGCGGTATAGTGCGGTTCACTGCGATTTGTACATTACAAGTTCGAAAAATTTTAAATAAATACAAAACTTAAATTAATTAATTTCTGAATAATATAACAAAGTCTTCAATATTCTTCAATAATACAAATTAGACATTGTAAGTTAACGTAGAAGCTTGGCTCGGCAATTAAATGAGTTTCAACTATTAAATAGGTGGCTTTGTACCATGTGTCTCATTATTTTTTGAAGAAACACAAATAGGATGATGACCACGCAATAATTGATCCTCTAAAAATAAGATGATCACTAAGCAAACACTCCTAGTATGTTAAATGAAATCAAACTTAATAAATAGAATCATGAAATATAACTAATATATATATATATATATATATATATATTTATATATTAAATATTGCGGTACGGTTTGAACCGCATTTCAGAAATTTAAAATCACAAACCGCACCGCACCGCGCGGTTTATTAAAAATTAAATCGCAACCGCATCACGAAAATTAAAAACCCCATATTGCGGTACGGATTAGTGCGGTGCAGACGGTTTTTGCAATTTGTGCAATTTTCTGCACACCCCTAATCTTTAAGAGTGGGAAAATGAAATGTATGGAATGGGGAGAGTGGAGTCCTGTGGAGATAAGTAAAGAATTTAAAAGACTGGTTAGGCTATAGGCTATAGCCCCGCCGTACCAGGGATATTACCCTGAGCAGCCATGTGTAATGAATAATATCATTTCATGTACTACTATCTTCTAAATTAATGCATATATACAGGTTAAAAAGGGATATCAGCCCGGCATTTCATGTTATTCTAGCTAGCTAGAGCTAGCTTCCCATCAAATCATAACAATATTGCACCAGAGGATCGTAGCAATACCATTTTCAGCATATATCCACAATCAAATCAATCAATCAATTATACTATAAATTATTAGAGGGGATCTATCGTCAAGCCTTTGCTTTCCGTCATTGACTCATTTTTGCCTTACAATTCAAGATGCTGTTATGATGCTGTTTATCGTAAATTCCTAGCACTTCTAGTTACAGTTTACATGCTAAATCCAAGCAGATACTTGCCTGATTTATAATATTATTATTTTTTTTTGAAAAAACTGACGCTAATTCCAGAAAAAATAATGCATTTACAACTGAAATTGTGAACAGTTCCTAATGTTATCAACTTATCATGCACAACCTGCAATATAAAATTATAATCCACAATCTTTTTAGTTAAATATATAAGACAAAAAAATTTCTAATTTTAGTAAAGAATTATACAATGTAACTTCGTTTTCGAAATTAATGAAGAAGTGATGCATGCGTAAGCTCCACCTCTCCCACTCCCAAAAGGGCAAGTCAAAAGTTGAGGTGATTGTTAATAAAGATTCCCACTTCCACGAAAGGAAAGTAATATGTATCCTATTCTAGCAGGCTACGGTTATGAGACTCAACTTGGTGTTGTGCTCCTCACCTACGTACGTAATTTTGATGCTGTCAAATTTCATTATTCTAATTTCTAGCTCTACCTCCTCCATTCACGACCGTTTTTTTTTTTATTTCTAGACGGAATAACAAATATCTGGCACGCACAACTGTTCTTAATTAATTTGCTCCATGCATAGTACAAAAAGTGAGCGAGCTAATCTCTAGACCAGGCTACTCACTTTTCTTAGGGTTCATTTAGTAGCCAAATTACTTTTATCTCTAAATTGTCTTAACGTCGTACTTCAAATGTGTCCTTAGAGTCTCTTCTACGTGACAATTCTACTAATGAAATTTATCTTTTATTAAAAAAAAGAATGTCATCCACCGTTTAAACTAAGATTCTAATATACACTTTTTGACATATAGAAATTTATTTTTAACATTTTCATAAGTTTAGAATTGGGGTAAGATATTCATAATATTCTCTAACATTTTATCAAAATTTTTATTTATGTACAAATAATCAGTAACAAAAGATCAATTTTTGATCGAAAAATTGTTGTTTGAGAATTTGATTTATAAATTTAGGCCTTGTTTAGAAGTTAATTTGTTCACTACAAGAAAAATGACCGTTTCCTACCAAGATTTTCCTACCAAGGAATTCTGGTAGGAATGGTCGTTTCCTACCAAGATTTTCCTACCAAGGAATTCTGGTAGGAATTGCTCCAATATTTCCTACCCGGTCGAAATCCGGTAGGAATTGCTCCCAGTGGTGTCCAGATCTTGTACACGCAAGCACTAAAACCTACCAATATTATAGGAACATCAGTTCCTACCAATATTGGTAGGTTTTAATCGAAAAATGATATTAAAATGACCCCACCCATCCATGTCATCAGCTCTCACCTTTTTAAATTAATTAAACTTCATTTTAAAATTAATCATTTTAGAGATATTTCCTACCATATTCGGTAAGAACTTAAAACCTACCGATATTGGTAGGAAATGATGAAATCTTTATATGGATATGACCCCACCCTCCATATCAGCAGTCCACGTATTATATAAAATAAATATAATTTTTTGACGTTGGAAGCTTTTTAATAATTCAGGATTTTTTCCTACCGATATTGGTTGGAAAAGAGGTACGTCGGCTGAAAGGTGTTTCCTGCCAAATTTGGTAGGAAAAAATGTCCAGATTTAAAAATGGACCTACCACCTTTTGATTTTGTATTGTGTGGTATTAATGTATTGAAGATAAGATAAAAAAAATAAAGAAGAAGAAAATAAAGAAGGAAGAGTAAGAAGAAAAAGAAGAAATTTTCTCATTGTTATTTATTGTAGGTAAAGTGAACTTTGTTAAAATAAAACGTTCAATTCCTACCAATATTGGTAGGCAATGACCAAAAACAAAGAAAAAAAAAAATACATTTTCGTATTTTTTGTTGATCGTTTGTCACATTTTTGTTGAACAAACTCAAAAGACCTAAAGATGTATTCATTTTAGTAGTGAAATTCAAGAAAATAGTTGATTATACTTACATTCTCATGTTTCTCTTACATTTAGATAAATTATAATTATTACGAAAAAATAATAAATATCGAAACATTTTGATAAAATATAATTTTAAAAGTGGAAAGTCATTTTATATGAAAAGGAAACTAGGAAAAAAAATTGGAAATGAAAATATTTATAAATAATAAAATCGTTTAGAAAACGAATGAGCGAAAATGTTCGAAGTTTGAGTTAGGTTTTATAATCAAAATTTATGGATTGTATAGGGGTTATATATTTTGATTTTTTTTCAGTAATCCAACTGTACGGATAATTAGACATATTGATTTTCGATATGTATGTAAAATATTGGATTTTTTAAAATTAAGCTCATAAGTTTTTATAATAAATCTATAAAATAAAATGTTCAATTCCTACCAGTATTGGTAGGCAATGACCAAAACAAAGAAAAATGTGCATTTTCATATTTTTTATTGATCGTTTGTCACATTTTTGTTGAACAAACTGTAAAGACATAAGATGTATTCATTTTAGTAGTGAAATTCAAAAATATTAGTTGATTATATTTATATTCTCGTGTTTCTCTTATATTTAAATAAATTATAATTATTTTTAAAAATATAAAAAATATCGAAATGTTTCGATAAAATCTAACTTCAAAAGTGGAAAGTCATTTTATAGCGAAAGGAAACTAGGAAAAAACATTGGAAAAAAAAGATTTATAAACATAAAATCGTTCAGAAAACGAGCAGCGAAATTGTTCGAAGTTTGAGTTAGGTTTCAAAATTTATGGATTGTTTAGGTGTTATACATTTTAATTTTTTTTCCACTAATCCAGCCGTACGGATGATTAGACATATTGATTTTTAATATGTATGTAAAATATTGGATTTTTTAAAATTAAGCTCATATATTTTTATAATAAATCTATAAAATAAAATTTTCAATTCCTACCAGTATTGGTAGGCAATAACCATAAACAAAGAAAAATGTTCATTTTCGTGTTTGTTATTGATCGTTTGTCACATTTTTGTTGAACAAACTCTAAAGACATAAAGATGTATTCATTTTAGTAGTGAAATTCAAAAATATAGTTGATTATACTTACATTCTCGTGTTTCTCTTATATTTAGATAAACTACAATTATTTTGAAAAAAAATAATAAATATCGAAACATTTCGATAAAATATAATTTCAAAAGTGGAAAGTCATTTTATAGCGAAAGGAAACTCGAAAAAAAATTTAGAAAAGAAATGTATTTATGAATGATCCAATCGTACAGATGTGATGATCTATATATTTTACTGATTTGATAAATTTATTAGAAAAAAATGTATTCGGTTTATTATTTTAGTTGTCAACCAGTAGTTTGACAAGTTCTTCTTACTAGCGTTTTAGTACCATAATGATGTTTCAATTTTTTTAAAAATATTTAAAAGTGATCCAACCGTACAGATGTTAAGATCTATATGTTTCAGTGACATGACAAAATTTTTAGAAAAAGGAATATTTATTTTGAATATTACTTCTAAGTGGTGTTTAGTCTCATAAAAATGCTTCGGTTTTTTCTAAAATATTTTTGAATGATCCAACCAAACGGATGTCAAGATCTATATATTTTATTCATATGATAAAATTATTAGAAAAAAAATAAATGTATTCGATTTGCTAATTAAATAGTCAACAAGTAGTTTGACCAGTTCGTCTTACTAGCGTTTAGTCCGGTATTAAAGTTTTGATTTTTTTAAAAATATTTATGGATGATCCAACAGTAAAGATATCGAGATCTATATATTTTAGTTATATAATAAAAATATTAGAAAAAACAAATATATTTGATTTGCTATTTTAACAATCAACCAGTAGTTTGATCAACGCTTGTTACTAGTGTTTAGTCCTGTAACACCCCCAAATCCGGGGTCGGGGATTCGGGTTGTCACGAGTTCCATTTCCCTTAATAACACCCAATCTTAATAAATAATCAACTACTCTGTACTGTGACCTCACAATAAACACACACACCACAAGTTATAGTCTCAGAGATAAACACTCAAAAATAACACAAGTCCTTATATTCCACAATTATAAACCGTTACACCTTAAAAAGGTTCTGAATAAATTTACATATTCCTTGCCATTATTACAATTCATATTATACATAAGTCTGGTTCATCAATAGTTGAAAACCTAGCCTATTGGTAGCTCCTACCTCAGCTACGGCGGCATCAACGCTTCCAGAAGACTGCGGAACGTTTTCTAACCGCTTGCGAATCGAGAGCTTGGTCCTGTTCATCTTTTCTATCTGTTGTTGTGTGATGAAAGAAGAAAGCAAGGGTGAGCAGCAAGCCCACCAAAATAATATGTATAATGATTAACAATATATGAGCCTTCTCATAGTACTCATGAAAGTCTTGGTCAAAAGAAATGAACCAAGTTTGATATCTTAATGCGATGAAGTCGCAAAATATTCAGTATATATACATATATACTTTTCAAAATCTTGGAAGTCCTCTTCCATGCATAATATACACAGAGTTCTAGTTTATAACTGTATAAAATATCGTTGCAAGGTGATCTCATATATCTACCCTTGTCTCAACGTTTTTCTGAAAATCTTTGATATGCATAAGATAATCATTAACTAGATATAAGTTGAAAATATGAAGTTACAAGATACCCCAATATACTTATATCTTTTCCAAATATTACTTGAACTACCACCGTTCAAGTTATAATCAGTTCAAAAGTTCATCACATAGATGAGACTACTAAGACAAGATTTGAAATAGATTCAATCTTTGAATATCATTATAAATAATGAAGTTACGAGATACATCATTAAATCCCGATAATATATATACACCTATATATATACATTTCATACACTCCTTGAAAACCTTGTTATGAAAATTATAAACAGAGTTGCAATATCCAATGAATTTGGAAAGGAGAAAACCTTGGCATAAACCTGATATCTTGCTGATCAGGCAAAGATACCAATAAGTAACCTTTTCTACTAGTAGATGGACGAATTCCCCACTGGTCATCACCCTGGCCGTAATAGGACCTTATGCTGGACTGCCACTCAGCCACTTACGCATTTGATGGACTCCCACTGAGCCACTTACACTTTCATGGACGCCCACTGAGCCCATGTTACTTATGCCGACTCAAATAGATGAACTTACTTCCCGAACGATGGGCAAGTAATCAAGATGTTTTCTCAAAACAACAACCTCGTTGCAAATATAAAATACACCACTGAGCTGGATCCCTCAAGTTTTGAACGAGTATTTAAATCCCCTTTAAAAGGAAGATCTTAAATATAAAAATGAGTTTTGGGATCCGCTCTAACTTTTAAAAATAATTTTGAAGACTCGAAAACACTTTAAAGAGTGTTTGGAGTAATGCTGATTTAATGAATAAATCAGTCCCAATATATTAGAAAATATTTGAATATTATTATTTAAATAATATTCCCATAAAGAATAATCTTTATAAAAATAATTGAAGTAGAAGTTTTAAAACTTATACTTGAAATGAGTATTAAATAACCAAAGATATACTTATACGAAAGTACTATCTTTATTTGAATAATCAAAGATAAGTTTGATTATCGACACCTTATTCTTTAATAAAATAAAGAATATATCTCAGCAAATAATCGGAGTCATAGATCCTCAAATGCATATTCAAATAATATTCATTAAATAATATAAACTGAGTCATAAGCCCTCGAATGAATATTCAAATAATATTCAATAAATAATATAAAGGAGTCATAAGCCCTCGAATGAATATTCAAATAATATTCAATAAATAATATAAAGGAGTCATAAGCCCTCGAATGAATATTCAAATAATATTCAAATAATAAATAAAGGAGTCATAAGTCCTCGAATGAATATTCAAATAATATTCATTTAATAAATAAAGAAGTCATAAGCCCTCGAATGAATATTCAAAATAATATTCATTTAATAAAATAAAGAAGTCATAAGCCCTAGAATGAATATTCAAAATAATATTCATTAAATAAAATAAAGCTATCGAATAAACCTTATTCGATTAATAGTTTTAAAAACTATATCAATATATATATATAAATATATATTATACTCGGAAGCCTCGCCTCCCGGTTTTAGAAAAAGTTCACCTTTTGATCCCCTATACTAAGGGTATACGCAAATACCGCTTATCTCTAGTATAGGTATTATGCAACGAATAAGTATTTGAACCAACAAATATATAAATCAAGAATACGAAACAGGTATGCATATATACCATATCACATGCTACAATATATCGCAAGAATTTTCTAATAACAAATATGCATTTATCACAAGATCATGCATATACACATATACATCACAAACAACAGTATAACGGGTAGAAACTTGCCTGAGTGCTCCCGGATAGACTTAAGCTTAGAGTGGGTCCGATAACCTATGAACAACAACATAAGTCGGAATTAAACCCCGGTCGCTTAAGAAACTAGACTTTAACCAATTGAACTCTAACGTTCGCTTTTGCGCTTAATGATTCACTTAAGTCGCTCGAGTACCCTCGGCTCCACCATTTTTAATAAATTAACCATTAAGAATTTTAAAGCGATTCTTTCGCGAGTACCTTACCAACTGCCTAATCCACTTAACATTGTGTTTATACCCCAATTAGTCATTTAAAGTCCTTAACCAAGGTTTCAAAGTAAGGCGAGGGGTAATGGTTCGGTCGCGAAACGCCGTTACTTAAAACGGTCGTTTCTCCTAAACCGTACATCGGATTCAAGCGAACCACATATCAAAACGAAGCTTACGACATAATCCAACTAAACATGGAAAAGTCACAGATTCAATAGTTAGCTCTCTGTCCCGAACACTAAGAACAAGCAGTTGTATGAAATTGGACATTACGACGGCTATGTTTACGCGATTACCAAGTTTTAAACCACTCCAAACAACCACCATTCAACTCACAACCAACAATACAACCAACCCTCATCCAAACCTTACTACATCAGTCCCCAAACCTCAAGATTTTCCAATTATACAACCAATCAAAGACCCAATATTCAAAACCAATACAAATCCACCAAAACTACTTATAATCTAAGATCAAGCCTTAATACTAACAATGCTTCAATAAAACTTAATAGAATCATAAATCAAATCTAGGGTTTAAAGTTGATACCTTCCTTGGTAGGTTTTAAGTTCTAGGAAGCCTTAGGGAGCCTTAATCTAACCTCCTACAAGCTTGATCTTTCCAAAGAAATCAAGAACACAAAGTTAGGTTGTGAAGTTTTTAAAAGTCAGATTGAAAGAAATGTCAAAACGATGGTCTTAGCATGCTTATTTGGACGAGACTTGTGAACAAGAGTTGTAGGCCATCTCAATACCTTTCTAAAGAGCTATAGAACATACTATTTGAGTGAGTATTGAAGGAGATATGGTAGTTTGAAGTTGCTGGGTTTGTTTTAGCCGAGAGCTTTCTTCTTGAAATGGGAAAGTCAACTTCTAATTTTTGCGTTTTATGATATTTGCTTGGTTGCTTCTCCTTTTTGGCCTTGGAAAATGTTTTAGCTTTTTACCATGGTAAATTTTACATGGCCCAAAATCAACCAACAAAACAAAACCCCTTGTCATGCTTATGTCATCTTGCACATGTCATAATGCTTCCACTTGTCCACACCTTGTTGGTTTGATGACATCATCATCCCTAACCTCCTTGATTAACTCCTAATTGCTTGCCTAATGACCGCTGATCTGTTATCCGGTTCGCTTAACTTTCGTTTTCGTTTATCGTTTGAGGGATCATACCCGGGATCTTATTACTTAGGTTTCTTTAACCTTTCTCAATACATTATATTCCTTTCATGATCCTCTCTTATAATCCTTGAATTTAAATCCTTTTTATTCTGTTACCTTATACTCAATTCTTTATGCATCTGGTAGATTTTCGGGAAAAATCAAAGTGTTCGGAATTGGATTCTGACGATCTTTACATACACTTATATACCATATAGAGTACTAATAAAATCTCAGAATATCCATAACAGAACCCCTACATAGTGTGGCATGAAAAGTTTTCTCATTCAGCAAAAACACTATTCATAAGGGTTTCAAAAATTTCCAAAAATTGGGGTTATTACAGTCTCCCCTCCTTAAAAGGATTCCGTCCTGGAATCAAGTAGAAAATGAATAGGGATACTCTCTTAGCATTGCACTTTCTAACTCTCGAGTAAATTTTCCCATATTGTGGTTCTACCATCAAACTCTGACTAGTTTGATAACCCTTTTCCTAAGCAATTGTTCCTTTTTCAATCTATAACCCTTCCTGGTTGCTCCATATAGGTTATGTCTGGTTGCATGTATATGCGCTCATATGCCCCTATTTATCTGGCATTCGAATTACACTTCCTTAACATTGATACGTGAAACACGTTATGACTTGCTACATGTTCTGGGGTAAGGCTAGCTCATATGCTAACTTCCCAATACTTCTTAATATATCCAAGGGTCCGACAAATTGTGGACTTAGCTTTCCTTTCTTTCCGAATCTCATCAATCCTTTCCAAGGGTTTCCAAGGGGATACCTTTAACAACACTAGGTCCCCTACTTCCTATTCTTTGTCCTTTCGTGTCAAATCAACATACTTCTTATATCCATCTTGGGTTACTACCAGCCGTCCTCTGATTAGATCTATTATATCCTTAGTCCTTTGAACTACTACGGGTCCGAGCATCTTGCGCTCTACAACTTCATCCTAACATAAGGGAGATCGACATTGTCTTCCCTCAAGGATCTCATAAGGCGACAACTCAATAATGACATAAGATCTATTGTCGTAAGAAAACTCAATCCGTGTTAAGTGATCATTCCAATTTCTTTCAAGTCTATTGCACAGACTCTCATTATAGCTTTTAGCATTAGAGCTTTTGCCTCTCAATACCCATTCTTTTCCAGTTCGTAATCACTACTACCTTCTGTTCCTAATATTATACTGGTTATACTTTTGCTCGTTAGCGTTCTATAACCTTATAATAACCTCGTCAACCTTAGTATCACGAATGTGTTTCCATTCCGCATACCACCACAACTTTACTACTCCTTTTTCAGCTGCTTCTATCTTCGAAAGCTTAGTCCTTCATATAGAAGTAAAAGAATTTATTGAGAGATCACTATGATCATGAACACTTGTTATATTGCATAGTTAGTACAGAAGGTGGCCAGCCTTTAGTACTTGACAAGCAATTAAACAATATATGGTATCCTACTCGGCTTCTATCACACAGATAGATAGTCATTCGGCAATACCTCCCCTTCTGGAAGGGTTGTTCTTCTCAGCTTATATGAAATGAAAAGAAGAGAAAAGAACGAATTGAAGAGAATTGTATATGTGAAAAAAAAAATATACTGCCACCAAATATCTGGCTTGGAACCTACCTCTGAACTATAGAGGTTTGATATAGGAGAACAAAACATATGTGTATTTATATCAACATCAAGTATTATAGCATCGCATTTTACATACTTAAATATTTACTATTCCATCCATCATTCTATGGACCCATGCTTTTGCTCGAGCTTATACACAATCACCTTTGAAACTCCCTCGACATCGAAAATCGAATCTGGGTTTTCATTCTAGACATCACCGTTACTAAAATTATATGCTTGCACTACAACCTTCCTCGTATAGTAATACGACTCTCTATCGATAAGAAGGAATAAGTATTCAATAGGTAGATAATCGACTTAATTAGTCTATCAATGATAACTTATACATCACCACAACCCGATTAGTGGTACTTAATCTCAACATCCATTCCAATACAACTCTTACGGTTGTAATTAATTGGCTCATTACCCGCAGAATCATTCCTGCACTACTAGGGTCCATCGTTGACCTACTGTAGTCATTCATTTTCCATGAAGTCTTAATAGCTAACCATACGGAGTCCATACATCTCGTATCGAATTCTTCTGAGGAGGTAACATGATCACCGTTCATGATTCATGAAGAACACTCCTAAACCTGACGTACATATGACATGAAGCAGATAAAATTGCAGAAGAGTTTCAATGAAAGCAATGATAGCAGGTTAATACCATTATTAACCATATGTCTTTATTAGGAGACATGAAGCTCAAAGGTTCATTTAGTCCTTTCGTAACATGGTCCTGGCTTATCTTAAGATATGACCCTCTAAGATAGATAGCCCGCTCATGGTGATTACAAAAATTAATCTTTACCCAACTACTATCACGGTTGAGTATCGCACAATCATCAGAAGGAATGTCAATCTTCCACACCATAATACAACCTTCACAGCCTTAACCATTATCACTATATTCCTCTGGCACGAGCGCCTATAATTGTCCTCTTACACTTAAAGTGTCGACCACCTCTTTGGCCTTTCTTGATAGTAATATTTCCTTATAATCAATGTCATTTTAACCACCTTCACTAAATTTTCTACCTCATTTCCAATCATTGCTTGTGTGAAGATGTTTTCCTTAAAATCTGATGAGTAAAAAAAATATCACCATTTTTCCATAAGTTATTCCCTCAGTCTTTAGAGGTTAATCACTGTCACAACTGACTCTCAATCATACTTAGAACATCTTTTATCCTAGGCCCTAATTGCCCTGAACAATTTCGACCTTTACTGGTTCGATCCATACTTTCTCGTGGTTTAACACGTGCCCCACTTGGCATCATTATAATTACGTCATATTTCCTTTATCAACATTTTTATTCTTGAGAATTTTGAATATTACCTTTCTCCTTGTAAAACCTCTAAGGTTATCCTCGAATCGTTCCTCCTGTATTCCCTAGATACAGGGCATATCAAGATACCATTTATTAATACCAGAATCATTGTCTATATACTTCTGAAAAATTTCTCCACTGATTCTTAAAGGTTGTTATTACCTTCATCCTTTCCAATTCATACTGTCAAAACTCACACTATCCCTATTAAGGGTGAAATTCCAACCTTTATGCATTCCCCGAGGATTCATTTTAAGTTACCGATGTTCTATCCTTAATTCCACCTTTAAAAGGTACATGCATCCTTCCATGGATAAATCAAGTCATATATCCCTGATAAGGGTATCTTATTCAATCATTCCCACCTCGATAGTATATGCCTAATTTCACAATAACATCTGTATTCAAAATGAGGTCAATCAATATGGCCTCCAAAAGATAAGAACGGTTATCCGCTTTTCTAACCTGATTCAGTAATGATAACAGGGATGTTCTAGAAGATGTTTGTCGTGTTCAACGTGAACCTTTTAGTTCTAACTACTCATTTACCTCTTTTATTTATCTCAACAGTCATCTCAATGTTGGGATATCTTTCATACCTGGCATCTCCCTTTCTGGGTATCATGCCCCCGGTCTTACACTTCACATTCTTGAAGGTCACTTCCTTCATCCAATTTTCCTAATTTCTTACTTTCTTGTCTCCTCAGTCCATCCGTGTTTCCTTATTAATCAATCGATCTATCTCAAATTTTCATCGACTACTGTCAACTTCAAGGGAATTAACTTTACATATCGCTTACGCCTTCAAACCTTGAATTTATCTCATGATCAGTCACCATCGCGCTGATGATGACACACTTCTCCATATTTATTGCAAGGGTTTCTTAGGGTTTCCCATACCTAACTCCCTTATCACTTCTCAACTCTATTTCCTTTATATCCCTTTATACTCTTTCCCTTTTCAGTCTTTTATTTTCGATTCCATTACAACCATTACATGAACCAACACAACATAAGCATTGATTTCAAACATCCCGTCATTCTGGATTCGTGTCCTTAGAACAAATCTTGACAACTTTTACAACTTAGATTCATAATTCATCATACTCGTCCGCTTTTATTCTGGCTCTAAAGCTTTTACACTACCTCCATAACCTTGGGAAGTACTTTCCCGAAAACAATTGTCTGAACTTTAATCAGTTTATTATAACCTCTGGCTCCGTGCCTTTCTTGGCCTTTCACCAACGGGTGGCCTCTCTCTTACGGGGGTAAGTGACAAAAACAGTCTTTTGTGCTTCGTCAATCATTTAGAATCTCAAATAATTCCTATATTTCCTTTAGCCAGGCTCTTGCCTCGACTGGATCAAACTGTTCCTTGGAACTCTGAGAGATTAGCGACTTAAAGGTCATGAAAGGATTTCCTACCGCATTGCTTCCTTAAGGTGGTGGTTGGGAATAAAAGTATAAGTTCTGTTTAGACAGGTCCATGAATTTCCATATAGGAGTACCGTCTCGGGTCTCCTTATCTTGCTCGACTTCTATTTTCTCAGTATGAAATGTTTCATCCTTCTCCCATACTTGGGGTTATCTTATACGTTAAAATCCTCATTTTCCACTTCATTATGTTATGGGTTCCTTCTATCTTGATGGCGTCCTCCCTGACTATCACATTCAGGGTTTGCCCTAAATCTTATTCCTTGAACCATGACTTTCATCTAGGATCTCATCTTTAAGCTCTTAAACATTTGGAACCCAAATTCTATAGGAATACCTCATTATTCCCTTATCATCTTTCTCGGTATTAATCTCATATCTATTTGTTGGCTCTCTGCCTTCATTCATCACTTTTTCTGGCACAATATGTTCTTTTCCAATAATTCGGTCTGTCTTGCAATCTCAAACAGCTTTTCGGTACCGGCTCCGGTTACCTTCACTTCTATTTCCATTTTCTCAAAATCTCTTATAAACTCTCTCAAAGACATTATCATCTTGAGTCTCTCCTTTTTACTAAGGGCATCAGCCACCACATTGGCTTTCCCCGAATGATAAAGAATCTCATAATTGTAATTCTTGATTAGCTCCAACCGCCTCCTCTGGCGTATGTTGAGCTCTTTCTACGTAAAAATGTACTAGAGCTCATATGGTTTGTGTAAATCTTGCACTTCTCTCCATACAAGTAGTGCCTCCAATCTTTAGGGAAAAACTATTGCCACGAGCCCAAGCTCATGGGTGGGGATATCGAATTTTATATTCCCTTAATTGTCTTGACGCGTACGCGATTACCTTGCTGTGCTGTATATGAAACACCC
Organism: Apium graveolens; assembly: GCF_009905375.1. NCBI lineage: Eukaryota > Viridiplantae > Streptophyta > Magnoliopsida > Apiales > Apiaceae > Apium > Apium graveolens. Next base: position 49,874,630 of record NC_133655.1, on the reverse strand, counting down.
TAATTCCTTATGCGAAGCGTCACTACACATCACAAAATCTCATTTTCCATCCGGCAACGCCAACATAGGGAACGTCACCAACCTTTGCTTCAGTTCTTAAAAGTTGTTCTCGCATTTCTCTGTCCATTCGAACTTCTCAGTCTTACGACTAAGCCGCGTTAAAGGGGCTACTATCTGTACAAACTTGAACGAACCTCCGGTAGTGACTGGCCAATCCTACCTCTGGTAGTTTCCCTAACCATGGTCATCAATTCCTCAGTGGTCCTTTATTCATTCTTGTCAGGATCCTCCACGGGATCCTCCTCAGCAACAATCCCTTCTAGGACAACATCCTCAACCGCTACATCCTCAATATGAACATCATCCGGTCCTGCGTTAGGACGCTCTATCGGATCCACAATCCGATCTCCAATTAGTAATAAAACATCATCGCGTTGTTGCTCCTCAACCTCAGGGTTCGGAGTCCCGCTACCATATACGATAACGAACTACTCTTCTATCACGATATTTATAAGGGTTCCCATAAGGGTTTTAACTGTCAGTACTACGTTAGGTAGCCCAACTATGAACTTGGCAAGAGTTCTTATTATCTAAGTTATTATCTTAACGTCACATCATCTCTGAGGTTTATAACGCTTAGCTCTGATACCACTTCTATAACACCCCCAAATCCGGGTTCGGGGATCCGGGTTGTCACGAGTTCCATTTCCCTTAATAACACCCAATCTTAATAATTAATCAACTACTCTGTATTGTGACCCCATAATAAACACACACACCACACGTTATAGTCTCAGAGATGAACATCCAAAAATAATCACAGGTCACTTTATTCCACAATTATCTGCCAATACACCTTAAAAGGTTTTCTGAATAAATTTACATTTTCCTTGCCATTATTACAATTCATAAGTATACATAAATCTGGTACATCAAAAGTTGAAGCCTAGTCTATTGGTAGTTCCCACCTTAGCTACAGCGACTTCAATGCCTATAGGAAGCTGCCGAACGTTTCCTATCCGCTCGCGAATTGGGAGCTTGGTCCTGTTCATCTTGTCTATCTGATGTTATGTGATGAAAGAAGAAAGCAAGGGTGAGCAGCAAGCCCACCAAAATAATATGTATAATAATTTACAATATATGAGCCTTCTCATAGTACTCATGAAAGTCTTGGTCAAAAGAAATGAACCAAGTTTGATATCTTAATGCGATGAAGTCGCAAAATATTCAGTATATATACATATATATTTTTCAAAATCTTGGAAGTCCTCTTCCATGCATAATATACACAGAGTTCCAGTGTATAACTGTATAAAAATATCGTTGCAAGGTGATCTCATATATCTACCCTTGTCTCAATGTTTTTCTGAAAATCTTTGATATGCATAAGATAATCATTAACTAGATATAAGTTGAAAATATGAAGTTACAAGATACCCCAATATACTTATATCTTTTCCAAATATTACTTGAACTACCACCGTTCAAGTTATAATCAGTTCAAAAGTTCATTACATAGATGAGACTACAAGACAAGATTTAAATAGATTCAATCTTTGAATATCATTATAAATAATGAAGTTACGAGATACTTCATTAAATCCCGATATATATATACACCTATATATATACATTTCATACACTCCTTGAAAACCTTTGTTATGAAAATTATAAACAGAGTTGCAATATCCAATGAATTTGGAAAGGAGGAAACCTTGGCATAAACCTGATATCTTGCTGATCAGGCAAAGATACCAATAAGTAACATTTTCTACTAGTAGATGGACGAATTCCCCACTGGTCATCACCCTGCCCGCAATAGGACCTTATGCTGGACTACCACTCAGCCACTTACGCATTTGATGGACTCCCACTGAGCCACTTACACTTTCATGGACGCCCACTGAGCCCATGTTTCTTATGCCGACTCAAATAGATGAACTTACTTCCCGAACGATGGGCAAGTAATCAAGATGTTTTCTCAAAACAGCAACCTCGTTGCGAATGTAAAATACACCACTGAGCCGGATCCCTCAAGTTTTGAACGAGTATTTAAATCCCCTTTAAAAGGAAGATCTTAAATATAAAAATGAGTTTTGGGATCCGCTCTAACTTTTAAAAATCATTTTGAAGACTCGAAAACACTTTAAAGAGTGTTTGGAGTAAAGCTGATTTAATGAAGTAAATCAGTCCCCAGAATATTTAGAAAATGACTGAATATTATTATTTAAATAATATTCCCATAAAGAATAATCTTTATAAAAATAATTGAAGTAGAAGTTTTAAAACTTATACTTGAAACGAGTATTAAATAACCAAAGATATACTTATATGAAAGTACTATCTTTATTTGAATAATCGAAAATAAGTTTGATTATTAACACCTTATTCTTTAATAAAATAAAGAATAAATCTCAGCAAATAATCGGAGTCATAGATCCTCAAATGAATATTCAAAAATATTCATTAAATAATATAAACTGAGTCATAAGCCCTCGAATGAATATTCAAATAATATTCAGATAAATAATATGAAAGAGTCATAAGCCCTCGAATAAATATTCAAATAATATTCAATAAATAATATGAAAGAGTCATAAGCCCTCGAATGAATATTCAAATAATATTCAATAAATAATATAAAGGAGTCATAAGCACTCGAATGAATATTCAAATAATAAAATAAAATTATCGAATAAACCTTATTCGATTAATAGTTTTAAAAACTATATCAATATATATATATAACTATATATTATACTCGGGAGTCTCGCCTCCCGGTTTTAGAAAAAGTTCACATTTTGATCCCCTATACTAAGGGTATACGCAAATACCGCTTATCTCTAGCATAGGTATTATGCAACGAATAAGCATTTGAACCAACAGATATATAAATCAAGAATACGAAACAGGCATGCATATATACCATATCACATGCTACAATATATCGCAAGAATTTGCTAATAACAAATATGCATTTATCAAGATCATGCATATACACATATACATCACAACAACAGTATAACGGGTAGAAAACTTGCCTGAGCGACTGGGGGTGATAAAAGGCTCAGGACGAGTCTGGTAACCTATAAACAACAAGTAAGTTGGAATTAAACCAAAGTCACTTGTAAATCTATACTCTAACTACCTTAGACTCTAACGCTCGCTTTGCGCTTACTGATTCTCTTAAGTCACTCGAGTACCCTCGGCTCCACCATTTTTTATAATTTAACCATTACAGGTTTTAAGGCGATTCCTTCGCGAGTGTCTTACCAACTGCCTAACACTCTTACCATAATTGTTTCATACACTAATTAACCCTTCTTGGTCTTTAACCTATGTTTCAAAGTAAGGCGAGGGGAAAAGTTTCATTCGCGAAACGCCGTTACTTAAAACGGTCGTTTCTCCTAAACCGTACATCGGAATGAAACGAACTACATATCAAAACGAAGCTCGTAACATGAACTATCTAAACATGGAAATGGTAATAATATAGCAGGGAGTTCTAGGGTCCAAATGTTATGAACAAAAGAAGTCTAAAGTAAATCGGACATTACGACGGCTATGTTTACGCGATTACCAATATTTAAACTACTCCAATTAACCACCAACCAACTCATAACCATCAATACAACAAAACTTCACCTAAACCATACCACATCAGTCCATAATCTCCAAGGTTTTGAACTCAAACAACCACAATCAAGACCTATGAACTATAATCAAGCTTCAATTACCAAAACACTTCCAAATCAAACCAAACTACTAATAATCACAATCCATGCTTCTCATTTCACAAAACCAACCATTAAACTTACTAACAAATAAAGTAAAGGCTAGGGTTTGAATTTTATACCTTCCTTGGGAGGTGTTAAGTTGCTAGGAAGCCTTAGGGAGCCTCCTACAAGCTTGATCTTTCAAAAGAAATCAAGAACACAAAGTTAGGCTTTGAAGTTTCTAAAAGTCCGATTTAAAGAACTGTAAAAATGAGGGTCTTACCATGATTATTTGGAAGAGGCTTGTGAACAAGAGTTGTAGGACATCTCAATACCTTTCCAACGAGCTATAGAACACACCATTTGAGTGAGTATTGAAGGAGATATGGCAGTTTGAAGTTGCTGGGTTTGTTTTAGCCGAGAGCTTTCTTCTTGAAATGGGAAAGTCAACTTCTAATTTTTGCGTTTTATGATATTTGCTTGGTTGCTTCTCCTTTTTGGCCTTGGAAAATGTTTTAGCTTTTTACAATGGTAAATTTTACATGGCCCAAAATCAACCAACAAAACAAAACCCCTTGTCATGCTTATGTCATCTTGCACATGTCATAATGCTTCCACTTGTCCACACCTTGTTGGTTTGATGACATCATCATCCCTAACCTCCTTGATTAACTCCTAATTGCTTGTCTAATGACCGCTGATCTGTTATCCGGTCCGCTTAACTTTCGTTTTCGTTAATCGTTTGAGGGATCATACCCGGGATCTTATTACTTAGGTTTCTTTAACCTTTCTCAATACATTATATTCCTTTCATGATCCTCTCTTATAATCCTTGAATTTAAATCCTTTTTATTCTGTTACCTTATACTCAATTCTTTCTGTATCTGGTAGATTTTCGGGAAAAATCAAAGTGTTCGGAATTGGATTCTGACGATCTTTACATACACTTATATACCATATAGAGTACTAATAAAATCTCAGAATATCCATAACAGAACCCCTACATAGTGTGGCATGAAAAGTTTTCTCATTCAGCAAAAACACTATTCATAAGGGTTTCAAAAATTTCCAAAAATTGGGGTTATTACAACGGCCCTTCCCAATTTGGGGTAAGTTTCCCTTTCTGCCCTACACCAGAAGCTTCCACCTTCCTCAAGACTAGGTCACCCTATTTGAAGAATCTTTCTTTAACCCTTAGGTTGTAGTAGAACGAAGCCTTTTTCTGATACTCTACTATCTTTGCATGTGCCTTATCTCGCACTTCATCAATTAAGTCCAGCGCCAACCTTTGCCCTTCCTCATTTTCCCCAGCATTGAAAGCTTGAATTCTTGGAGAAGAATGTGATATCTCCACGGGAACAACTGCTTCTGCCCCATATGCCAACATGAAGGGAGTTGCTCCAGTCGTGACTCTACAGGTAGTCCTATAGGCCCATAGTATTGGAAGTATCTCATCCACCCAATTATTTCTTGACTTCTCGATCCTCTTCCGTAGTCCATCCAGGATTATCCGATTTGCTACCTCCGCTTGCCCATTGGCTTGCGGGTGAGCCACAGAGGTGAACCGTAACTCAATTTCATTTTCTTCACAATACTTCTTAAATTCCTCATTGTTGAATTGTGTTCCATTGTCAGTGACGAGAATACGGGGAATTCCATATCGGCACATAATGTTTTCCCACAGGAATTGTGCAACCTGCTTAGTTGTGATTTTGGCCAAGGGCTTGGCTTCAATCCACTTAGTGAAATAATCAATGGCTACAATCAGAAACTTCCTTTGTGCCGTGGCCATAGGGAAAGGCCCTAGAATATCCATCCCCCACATAGCAAAGGGAATTGGGGAGTTGATAGAGGTCAGCATCTCGGGGGGTTGTCTAACAACTGGTGCATGCTTCTGACAGCGATCACACTTCTTCACATATTCTTTGGCATCAGCCATCATTTCTGGCCAATAGAAGCCTAAACGGGTTATCTTATGAGCCAAGGCCCTGCCCCCCAGGTGTTGCCCACAAATACCTTCATGCACTTCCTCAAGAGCCAAGCGTGCTTCATCGGGCCTGAGACACCTCAAGTAAGGAACCATGAAAGATCTTTTATACAGAATCCCATCTATCAAAGAGTACCTTAGTGCTCGAACAGTTAACTTTCGTGCTTCAGTTGCATCGCTTGGCAACCAACCGGTTTGAATGTGAGCCTTAATGGGATCGATCCATGACGTCCCCAGACCTATGGGAGCCACAAGCTTAACATCTATGCTTCGTGTCTTCAAAACACGGAAGTATACACTTCCTGAACTTTCTTCTATCTCAGATGAAGCAAACTTTGATAGTGCATCTGCCTTAACATTTTCTTCCCTTGGAATGTGTTCAACATGGCATTCATTAAACTGGGTTATCACAGCCCTTACTAGGCGGACATACTTAGCCATTGTATCATCCCTTGCCTCATATTCTCCCTTTACCTGGGATATGATCAGCTTCGAGTCTCCACGGACCTTTAAGTTTTTGACTCTAAGTGTCCCAGCTAGACCAAGGCCAGCTATCAGGGCTTCATATTCTGCCTCGTTATTTGTGGTTGGGAAGTCTAGCTTCATAGCATACTCAATTAAGAACCCATCAGGGCTTTGCAAAACCAATCCTGCTCCACTGGAGTTTGTTTTTGATGCTCCATCAAAATAGAGAACCCAAAACTCTTTATCATCCTTCTCCTTGCTTTCATTATCGTCCTTCTTTTTGCTTTCATTATCGACTCCCTTGTCTTGAGGTATGGCATCTTCCTGCCCCCCGACTTCTTGGTTGGGTATGGTACATTCCACCACGAAGTCAGCTAGTGCCTGGGCTTTTATGGCCGTACGTGGCTTATACTTGAGATCGAACTCTCCCAACTCTATTGCCCACTTAATCAATCTCCCACTTGCCTTGGGACTGTGAATGATATTTCTCAGTGGCTGATTTGTTAGCACCTCAATCCGATGAGCCTGAAAGTAAGGACGCAGTTTTCTTGAAGCCATTATCAAGGCTAGAGCGAATTTCTCAATAGTTGAATAATTCAACTCAGCACCATGCAAAACTTTGCTGACATAGTATACGGGTTTCTGGACTTTCAGTTCCTCCTTAACCAACACCGCGCTCAAGGCGCTCTCTGAAACAGCCAAGTACAAGAATAAAACTTCATTCAGAACTGGCTTGGCCAACAACGGGGCCTGGGCCATATACTTTTTTAACTCTTCAAATGCCTTCTGGTTTTCCTCACTCCATACAAAGTCTTTGATGTTCTTTAGTGACTTGAAAAATGACAAGCACTTGTCTCCTGACTTGGAGATGAATCGTCCTAGCGCAACAACCCTTCCTGTGAGCTTCTGAACATCCTTGACAGTTTTTGGGGGTTCCATGTCCAGGATTGCCTTTATTTTATCGGGGTTAGCCTCAATTCCCCTCTTTGAGACCATCAATCCCAAGAATTTTTCAAATCCTACTCCGAAAGCACACTTCGTAGGATTCAACATCATCTTGTGGTACCTCAGGACCTCAAAAGCTTCCCTCAAATGGGTTATGTGATCAGTCTTTACTAGACTCTTGACTAACATGTCATCAACATAGACTTCCATAGTCTTACCAATAAGATCCTTAAAAATTTTGTTTGCCAACCTTTGATAGGTGGCTCCTGCATTCTTGAGACCAAACGCCATAACAAGATAACAATAAACACCAAAGTCAGTGATAAATGATACCTTTGGAATGTCATTCTTATGCATTTTGATCTGGGTGTATCCGCTAAATCCATCCATGAAACTCAGCATCTCATGTCCAGCAGTGGCATCAATCAAAGTATCAATTCTAGGCAGCGGAAAACAGTCTTTGGGGCATGCATCATTCAGATCAGTAAAGTCTATACACATCCTCCACTTTCCATTAGCCTTCTTCACCATTACAGGGTTTGCTAACCACTCCGGAAATTGAATCTCCTCAATAAAACCAGCCTCTAAGAGCTTTTTTACTTCCTGTTTTATAGCCTCTTGTCTTTCCGGGGCAAAAATTTCTTTTCTTTTGTTTCACTGTCTTCCGGCTTGGATCCACGTTTAGCTTGTGAGTAATTAACTCTGGGTCTATGCCTGGCATATCAGCTGCTGACCATGCAAACACATCACTATTTTCTTGCAAAAATTTCACTAACTTCCCTCTAAGGGGCTCCTCTAATGTGGCTCCAATGAAAGTCATCCTCTCAGGATTCTCGGGGTCTAAAGGAATCGAAACCAATTCTTCTGTTGGCCTTCCTCTATTCTCATTATTTTCTCAAACATCCATATCTTCAATAGGAAGAACCTGCCCGCCGACTCCATCAGCCCTCAAAGAGGCCACATAACAGCTTCTAGCCATTTTTTGATCTCCTCTCTCTTCTCCAATCCCGTTTTGGGTGGGAAACTTCATGACTGAATGGTAGGAAGAGGGGACTGCCTTGAAGGCATGTATCCCTATTCTCCCCATGATAGCATTATAAGTTGAACTAGCCTTTAGCATCATGAAATCCAGCATCTGCGTTGCTTGCCTTGGTTCCGTACCTATGGTGGTCGGCAATTTGATTATCCCTTCCACAGGACATTCTACTCCAGCAAATCCATATATCGGCATGCCGGTTGGTGTCAACTGGGAGTCTTTATACCCCATTCTTAGAAAGGTGTCGTGGAGCAAGATATCCACAGAAGCACCATTATCCACAAGGACCCTCTTAACCGGGCTATTTCCTATTATCGGTGTTATGACCAGCGGGTTGTCATGGGGAAACTTCACGCCCTCTAGGTCAGAATCATCAAAAGCCAATGTTACTTCTGTCCTGGCCCTCTTCGGGGCTTCTCCAACAATATGCATAACCTCCCTAGTATATGCCTTTCTGGAATTTTTGGACAATCCAGCAGCAGTTGGACCTCCAAAGATCGTGTTTATCACAGGCCCTCGAGGGCGTCGCGGTCCTCCAAAAATTGCATTTATAACCGGCCCTCTAGGTTGGGGATTCCGCCCCTGATCGTCTTGGTCCCTCCTACGATCTTCAAAGTTCTTCCTTCCATTATTATTTCTGTCCCCTCCATCTCCAGTGTACTTGTTCAATCTTCCTTTTCGAATCAAAAACTCAATTTCATCTTTCAATTGCCTACACTCATCGGTGTCATGGCCAACATCCTTGTGAAATCTGCAATACTTGCTCTTATCTAGCTTGGCGGGATCAGCCTTCAAGGGCTTAGGCCAGCGAATATCTCTATCTTTCTCTATCTCCATCAAAATCTGACTTCTAGGAGCACTCAACTTAGCGTATTCAGTGAACTTTTGCCCAGGTCCTCCCTTCTTGGGGGTTGAATCAGGGTTTTGTTCGGTTCTAGGATATTTGTCCTTAGCGATATACTCCAGATCAGTTTTTCGCTTCTTGCCTCCAGTGGGCTCATTACTTACTACGATATACTTCCCTGCCCTCTCTTGGAGTTGCAACATGTTTTCAGGGGGACGTTTGGCCAAGGACATCTTGAAAAACTCATCCCTGGTTCCTTGTTGCAGTGCTATCATGGCTACTTTATCATCAAGGTCTGGGACTTTTAAAGCCTCCTTTGTAAAACGATTCAGGTAATCTCTCAAGGATTCCTTAGCTCCCTACACAAGACTCATAAGAGATGCTGAACTTTTCTTATGGACTCTTCCACTGATGAATTGCTTAATAAAAGCCTGACTTAATTCTCTAAACGATCCAATAGAATTTGGGGGCAGGCGACTGTACCATCTTTGAGCCATACCCGACAGGGTTTGAGGGAAGGCCCGACACTTTATAGCATCATTCATGGGTTGCAGCAGCAGTGCATTAGAGAATGTCCTAACATGATTAGCAGGGTCTCCCGTGCCATCATAGGCTTTGATAGTGGGCATCTTGAATTTCCTCGAGATATGGGCATTCATTATCTCTTCTGTGAAGGGTGGAGTTGGATCATCAGGATCTCCAAGGGGAAGGAGATTGCTTGGATCAGTTCTTGAGACAGCAGCCCTTCTTCTTACCGGACCATCCAGGTCTATGACAGGAGGAGGATTTCTCCTCCTAGGAGGTATCTGGGGTCTGGTGGCCTGGTGAGCCTCCAAATCACGCCTCAGCCTTTGGATTTCAGCCTCATGAGCCCTGATCCTTTCCTGCACTTCTTGGGGATTCGCCCCTGGGGTGCTTTGGGGGCGTTGCCTTCCATCGGCCATTAGCTCTTTTCCAGGATGCCTCCTTCTCGGGGCCACTTCATCATCCGAAGATTCGGAGTCTCTTTCAGTGTAAGGACCAGAAAATTCCCGATCCTCAGGGATAGGACCCAAACCTCGTATATAGGGGGGCGACTTCCCTCGTGCTTCGCTTCGCCCAGCATATCCGCTTCCTCCAATCTCAGGGTGAAGGGGCATCCCGTAAGGGGGGTTAGTAGTAACAATAGTTGAATATTCATACCCGACGGGTCGAGAATTCACAGGTATATGTACTTGTTGAACTTGAGGATTCGTACCTTGAATAGTCGGGGGAGTTGTCCCTTGTGGCTGAGGTTGAGTTGCCCCTGTCTGGGCTTCCCCCTGAGTAGATGCATAAGTTGAATGGGGAGGAACCTCCACGGTTGATGAAATCACCTGGGTTGTCTCTGATGGTGTTCCTTCCTCTAGAGCTCCAATTGTTCTCCGTGTTCTTGCCATGGTTGTTGTTGCGGTTTCCCACAGACGGTGCCAAATGTTATGGATAAAAAACTAAGGTTATTATTTGCTGTACTTATTACTAAGATTCGGGAGCTCAAGGCTTTTAATGGCTGCTCTCGTGTTTCGTGGCTCGATCTGCCTTTATGAGATGCCTACGTATCTCTGTGAATTAGAGAATCAAGCCGAAAAACGTAGTTCTGATTGGTGGGGGTGAGGCCCCTTATATAGATGTTAGGAGTCCTTGAATTGGACTTGGTATAGGAGACTTGGTGGGCAAGTCTCATAATTAGAATGGACTTAGGAGTCCTAAATAGTAGGAAACTGATTCCTTATCCCTTTAGGTCCCATTGAGGATAATCTATAAGGATTTATATCCTTATCGGGACTCTTCTCAATAGCTGATTTTTACCTTATTAATTAATTACGAAATTAATTAATAATCAGGGCTTTTGGGCCTTCTTTATTCCATCAGGCCTGATCTGGTCCATCAGGCTTAACCTTTCCAGTCTGAGTATCATATATCTTTTTATTGGGCCTAGCAGCCCACATCTTGCAGTATTTAATCATAATTTATTTATTCCTATCACTATTGACCCTCACTTGGGCCTTTCACTCTACTGACTTTATGCTATCTTGCAACAATAGTGGTCAACCTAGGCCTCCCTCATAAGTGCTCTAAAACTATGTGGTAAGTGAAAGTGCTCACTATGGTAAATTTCAGAATGACACCTATGGTTTCTTGGGTGCATTAGACACTCTTACACTACAAGTTTACCTCCAAAACTTCTACACTAGACTCTTCTGATCATAAGGCAACTCCCAAAATTGACGTGGCTCAAGGGCCTAGCTTGGGCCTCCCTAGGCCTAAGCTTAAAGTCCATGGTTCCCCTATTTTTCTGGGCTGAAAAGGTCCTGACTTGAACTAACTTGTGACACATTATTCTAACTCAAATCCTATGAACTATGTCTGGAAAAACTCCTCTGACACTTCCTCTAACTAAGGCCCAACAGGGTCTAATTAGGGCCTACTCATGACATGGTAAAAACTTCCCATTTCTAAGTTACAAGAAAACTGTCCCCTGCTGGACAGATTTTGTGTTTCCACTCTAGCACCTAACCAAACGACTTACAAACCCCCAACAAACACCTAAAACCTATTGTATACTCCTAGTTCTAGCTTTTGGTAGCTTGGGCCTCAAAGTGCACAACAAATTCCCAATCAAAACTTCCCCACAAACTAGTGCAACATTCTGAAAAAATGCAAACACTAACTAAACCCTTTCCACCTTAACTCCCATTTATTAACCAAGCATCCAACCTTTACCAAAGCAAACCTAGTGCATCAAAATCCTAAAATAGTACCTCAACAGGAGTGGAGATCATCCATACCCTAGAACACCGACATGCAAATAAAAAAATACAACATGCAACTCATGGAAAACACTTAACAAGGTTTCGGCTAAACATAGAGTTTAAATTCTTGCAAATTCGACTTGAACCTATTACCCAACCTTAATAATCATGAAATGTATCTTCTCTTAACTATTATTAAGCAATATATCATGGAAACAATCTATTTCAAGCACAAATAATTCAAATTTATAGACTTTTAAACATGAAAACATGATTTCGAGAAGAGTAGCATACACAACATGGTTGATCATCATTTTTACATCTTAAAACTAGCATGCATGGCTAAACATGATTATATAGTGAAATTTCAGAAGTATGCAAAGGTTTTTAAAGCATGATTTCTCCATAAAACACTTGGTTAAAACATATATAAAATGTATCTCATAGAGAGCTCTTAAATTCACAAGAATCAAGAGTTTCTCTTTGGAGATCACACAAAAGCAACACATGCATCCATGAAACTTCATCTCCCAATCACGAAACTCTTGGGAAGTATATAAAATAAATGTAGGTAGGAGAATTACACTAGGGAAGATGAGAAATGGGATTGAAAAATGGAAGGGAGGGGGAATGGGGGTCTCGGCGGAGAGCAAGGAGAGGGAGGGGGAGGAGAGAAAAAAAAAGAGAGATGAGTTGGAGTGAGGTGAATGTGGTTAAGTGTGAGTTTGATTGAGGTTAAATCATTACACTTATGCAAATTTGTGAGTGGAGTGTGCTTTTACCACTATCTCCCTTCTCTTATTGAAAGTAAAAATGCATGCAAGGGTGTTTTGGTAAAGTGGCCTTGGTAGAAGTGGTTAGTGGGGTGTTAATTGTCCCTAGTTCCCTTGAGTTGAATTAGTAGTGATTTGCATGCATGGGCAAAAGAGTAAAATGCAAATTAAATAAACAATTAGTTGCAAAGAATAATTTTTTTATATATAATTAATATTTCAAAAATTATAAAAGTTATACCATAAAATAACTTAGATTTTTAAAAATTTTATGAGATCACTTTTGAAATTTATGAATGAAATAATTTTTAAAAGAAATTTTTCCAAAGTATAGAATATTCCTTATAAATCAAAAAATAAAGGCAAATAATAAAACTCTTGCTTTGAAAAATTTATAATCTATATAAAGCAACTTATAACGCAGCAAATTCCATTCACACAAACGTACAATCACTAAGTATATTTATAATCGGCTCTAATATTATATAAAGTTCACAAATAATATTACACAAAATGCCGGTCGTAACATCCTCTCCCCCTTAAAGGATTCTGTCTCCAGAATCTAAGAGAACATATGAGGATACCGGGAACGCATATCAGACTCTAACTCCCAGGTTGATTCTTCGACCTTGGGGTCCCTCCAAAGTACTTTCACTAACTTTACCGACTTAGTCCTAAGACTCTTTACTTGCCAGTCGAGTAATTTGACAGGTTGCTCCACAAATGACAGGTCTGCCTAAATTTCTACAGGTTCATATTCGATCACATGGTTGGCATCAGGATTGTACTTCTTAAGTAATGACACATGGAACACATTATGCACATGTTGATACTGAGGTGGTAAGGCTAACTCATAAGCCACCTTCCCCACTTGACTCAGAATTTCAAAAGGACCTATATATCTAGGTGCTAGCTTTCCTTTCTTGCCAAATCTAGACAACCCTTTCCTTGGTGACACCTTCATCAAAACGGCTTCGCTTACATAGAATCTAACATCCTTACGCGCTGGATCCACATACTTTCTCTATCTACCTTGAGCAACAAGCAACCTTTTCTTAATTAATTTGACTGTCTCATACAATTGTCGTACCAATTCTGAGCCTAGAATATTTCCTTCTCCTACTTCATCCCAACTTGTCGGTGATCTACATTTTCATCCGTATAAAGCTTCGTATGGTGGCATGCCAATACTGGAGTGATAGCTATTATTATAGGAGAATTCTACTAATGGCAAGTGGTCGTCCCAACTTCCTGCAAAATCGATTGCACAACTACACAACATGTCTTCGATTGTTTGAATTGTTCTTTCGCTCTGACCATCAGTCTGCGGGTGATACGTCGTACTCATGCTCAACTTCGTGCCAAGACTCTCTTGAAATTGCTTCCAGAATCTTGAGTTAAATCGGGGATCTCTGTCTGAAACTATCGATACGGGTACTCCATGTCTTAGTATGATTTCACGCACATACAGATGAACCAATCTGTCCAATGACGACTTCTCATTAATTGGAAGAAAATGCACCGACTTCGTAAGGCGATCAACTATAACCCATATATCGTCATGTCCGGATTTCATTCGTAGTAGTCCTACTATAAAGTCCATAACAATGTTTTCCCATTTCCATTCTGGAATTTTTAGGGGCTGAATTAATCCGCTTGGTCGTTGATGTTCTGCCTTCACTTTCTGACAAGTATAACACCTCGCAACCCATTCTGCCACTTCTTGCTTCATATTTGGCCACCAAAAGTTCTGCTTCAAGTCTCGATACATCTTGGTGCTTCCCGGATGGATTGAAAATCTTAAATTGTGGGCTTCTTGCAAAATCTCATTCTTCAACTCAGGTACATGAGGAATCCAAATTCTTGAGGAAAACCTTAGTATACCTTGCTCATCCTTTTGAGTACCAATCTCTTCTCCAGTTAGCTAATCTTTCTCTTTCTTCATTACTTCTTCCTGAAATTTCCTTATATTTTCCAATAACGTTGGCTGAAAAGTCATTGTACGACAAACCTCTTCAACTATTCCACAATCACAAAGTTCCAATTCAAATCTCTTAATCTCTTCAGACAATTCCTTTGGTGTTGCTATCATATTCAATCTTTCCTTCCTACTCAAAGCATCAGCCACCATGTTCGCCTTTCCAGGATGATAATTTATCGAACAATCATAGTCCTTAATTAGTTCCAACCATCTTCTTTGCCTCATATTGAGCTCCTTCTGAGTGAAAATATACTTTAAACTCTTGTGATCCGTGTAGATTTCACACTTTTCTCCGTAGAGGTAATGTCTCCAAATCTTAAGTGCGAATAATATAGCGGCTAGTTCCAAGTCATGCGTAGGGTACTTCAATTCATGCAGTTTTAACTGTCTTGACGCATACGCGATCACCTTATTGTGTTGCATCAGCACACAACCCAATCCTTTATGTGAAGCATCACTGAAAATCACAAAGTTTCCTTGGTCGTCTGGTAGTACTAACACCGGAGCTGTTACCAACCTCTGCTTCAACTCTTGAAAGCTATCCTCACATTCTGCATTCCATTCGAACTTCTGATTCTTCCTAGTTAACTTAGTCAATGGCTTGGTGATTTTCGAAAAATCCTTGACAAATCTTCTATAATACCCCACCAATCCTAGAAAACTTCACACTTTTGTAGGTGTCTTTGGCCTCTCCCAACTAATAATCGCCTCAATCTTTGCCGGATCTACTTTAACACCTTCATCTCCAATGACGTGTCCCAAAAGTTGAACTTCCTTTAACCAAAACTCTCATTTAGAAAACTTGGCATACAACTTCTCTTGTCGGAGTATCTCCAATGCTATCCATAGATGCTGCTTATGTTCTTCTTCCAACTTTGAATAAATAAGAATGTCATCAATGAACACCACTACAAACTTATCCAAATACTTTTTAAATACCCGATACATCAGATCCATGAATGCTGCCGGGGCGTTAGTCAATCCAAAAGGCATTACTAAGAATTCATAATATCAATATCTGGTCCTGAATGCTGTCTTTGGAATATCTTCTTCTTTGATCTTTAATTGATGGTATCATGATCTCAAGTCAATCTTTGAAAAGCACTTTTCTCCTTTCAGCTGATCAAATAGTCATCCATTCTTGGTAGCGGGTAACGGTTCTTAATCGTTACTTTATTCAACTCCCGATAATCTATACATAATCGCATACTTCCATCTTTCTTCTTTACAAACAGAACAGGTGCTCCCCATGGCGACGTACTTGGCCGTATCACTCCTTTGTCCAGCAATTCTTGTAGCTGACTCGCCAACTCTTTCATTTCTGCTGGTGCCATCCTATATGGGGCCTTCAAAACTGGTTTCGTGCCCGAAGCAAGGTTGATCTCGAACTCGATTTGTCGATCTGGTGGTAAGCCTGGTAGTTCGTTTGGAAACACATCTAGGAATTCGTTGACTACGAAAATATCTTCTATGCTGGGGTTGTCCTTTTCTGAATCCACTACGTAAGCTAGGAACGACTCGTAACCTATTCTAAGTAACTTCTTAGCCTGAATGATTGTGAGAAATAGTTGTTTTTTCCTCTGTCCCTTAAATACTACTTTCTCTCCACTCTCCGTCTTTAAATACACCTTCTTGGACTTACAATTAATTTGGGTGTTATTCTTCCCTAACCAATCCATGCCTAAAATTATATCGAACTCTCCCAACTTGAAGAGTATCAAGTCGGCTGAAAATTTATACCCTGAAATATCAATCTCATACTTTAGACAGAGTTGACTCATAGGAATCTTCTCTTGGTTCCCAATTACCACATTTACTACCTCGTTCATAACCATTTTATCACATTGAAGTTTATCAACAAAAGTTTCTGATATGAAAGATCTCGTCGCTCCCGAATCAATCAATACTTTAGCTTCGACATTATTTAGTAAAAGTGTACCCGCTATCACCTCAAAATTCTGAACAGCGTCCTTCATTTTTAAATCAAATGTCCTTGATGTTGCTTGCGGAGTTGTTGTAGGTGATGGAGGTAAGGCCAATACCTCAGCTGGCATGTTTGCACTGGTACTTGCCACGTTCATCAGAGCTTTGACTGGTCCGGTTGACTTGCACTCCCTAGCTATGTGTCCAGTCTTTCCACACTTGTAGCATGTAACTCCCGGCTTCGGCATCTTACACTTGTTTTCCAATGTCCCTTCTGGTTGCACTTATAGTATGTCATGCCAGCTTATTACACACTTCGGGGTGCCTTCTTCCACAATGCTTGCATTCTGGTCTCTGAAATCTGTTTTCTCCAACTTGTCCTTGGCTTGCCTGGTTGTTCCCCTTTGATTCTTGTCTTTTGCTCAAATTTCCCTTCTTTTGAAAATTTCCGCCTTTATGGAATCCAATCCTCTTTATATTCCTGTCTTGTGAGTTTCCGGCTTCAGACTTTTCTCCATAAAATGGAACCTTCCTCTTCTTGTTATCCCTTTCCTTCCTTGACTGCATCTCATTACTTTCAATCAGAGCAGCCTTCTGCACTATGCCTGCATAAGTATCAAGCTCAAACATAGCCACTCTATCTCTGATCCAAGACTCTAATCCTTGTTGGAATCTCTTTGTTTTTTCCTCCTCACTGCTGGTATACTTTGTCACAAACCTGGACAACTCTGTGAACTTTTTCTCATACTCCAGTACAGACATACTCCCTTGCTTCAATTCAAGAAATTTAAGCTCCATCTGATTCTGCATGTACTTAGGGTAATACTTTTCCAAATATAACTTCTTAAATCTTTCCCAAGAAACTTTCTGATTTGCTTCCATAGCTTTTACTGAATCTCACCAATAGATGACTTCGCCCTTCAGGAAGTAAGTTGTATATGGTTTCTTCTGATCATCCCCTAACTGTACCAATTCAAAAGCTCTTTCCATTTCCTTAATCCATTTTTTGCTATTATTGGATCAGTGGTATCATGAAATGCAGGTGGATTCGCATTGTGAAAAGCCTTGAAAGTAACAACTTGTCAAGGTGGTATTGGTGGATCAGGTGGTTGGTGTGGTTCACGGTTATCTTGGTTTTCAAATTGTTGTTGAAGAGTTAGTTATTGTGGAGCTATAGCGTTTGTTTGTTGTTGTAAGGTTTCCAGTAATCGAAGAATATTTGGATTTGTGGTAGATGTGGTTGTTGGGTTCTTCTTTATGGGTGGCATGATTCTGAAATAAGAGTTATGTCAAAATAGGTATGGATAATGAAATAATTTGAGGGTGTCACATAGCATTCTTATTCACATATGAGGTCGAGTTTCAAATTAAACAAATAGGGTGATGCATATAAAGGCGTAAAATAAACAATTGAAAGCAAACAGAACGATAGTGCATTGAAATTTAAGGTCACAATACATCATGATTAGAATAAGGTCTGAATTTAGGAATAACATGCTTATTTAAAGGAACAACAGGGAGTTCTACATAGTCCGATAATACAACATCATGGAGGTAGATAATGGAAAGAACTATGGCTCCACTCCATCAGAACGGGGTTTGGTAGTCTTCTCCTCTCGAAGCATCTTCACAATACTCTGGAGCTCATCCGCCACCATCTGGATGATATACTGGCTGGTACGGTCTCAGTGCAATGGCATCTCCTCAAGCTTAGTGTTGACGTACTGAACCAAAGTCTCAAGTCTCGCAGTCATCTGCTCCTTAGGCTTCTCTTCATAGTTTTGGTTGTCCGAATACACGTTCTTCAATCGGTCTATCAGTCGGCCATACTTCCCCTGAAGTATATCAAACTCGCGCCTCAACTCAGCATACACGGAGAAAGCAATAGTGTCGTCCGACCTAGAGGATGACGAGGAGTGCGCCCTTTGCTGACAAACCATACATAGATATATAAGAGGAGTATTAATAATAAATTTGCTTAACCTACTCTCTCGCATAATATCTATAACTTATACATATATCCTACAACCTATTGTGTTGTCCAGGGCCTCTAAACCGTAGCTCTGATACCAAAATCTGACACACCCCCAAATTAACAATGCATAATATAAAACCATTACAATAACTAAAAGAAAGTAAATACGACCGAATCCAAGATCTTACGGTTTAGGGTTTGGAACAGCCCAACACTATTAACTATTACAACTGGTTTTAATATCGAGTCCTCACACAAAACTATCTCATTCTACCTGAGCTCGAACATACGCATCGGCATCACAAGTCTTACATGCTGTCTGCTTGAATCTAACCATAGCTGTCAGCTGTAATATCAGGGTAAAAGCAAGTAGTGAGCCAAATGCTCAGCAAGTGCTAAACAATATGATACAAAACATAAATCGAGATATATGAGAATGACAATGTGAAGATAGAGCTAATAGTAATAAGAGATGAACTTTTGGGTGATGGCATCATTTATTTGTATCAAAATATTTCCAAAATCATTTCCTAATCAAAAACCATTTTATGACGCTACGGATTACAGCCGGTGATCAGCCGCGAAGTAATCCCGAACCTCGCTGGGTTCCAAAACATTAATTGGATCCCTAGGAAACTATTAAGCCTACAATTTAAGTGTGGAAAGGACTTGCGTCTCAGTCCAGACCCACCATTTAAAGAAAACATTTATCCCCCTATGGGACTGAAAATCCAAATTTTTAATCATTTCAAAAACTGATGCCGATTGATAATAAATTTCTTAAACAATAAACATCTTTATCAAGGGATTATAGATCAACTTTGAAACACTGGAAATATGTTCACTTAATCTCAGGGCCATGATCCACTAGACTTTACTCTATCAGGGTAATTGAAAGGTTTCTCTTTTACAAGGACTTTGACAAGGAGATTTAGTAGGGTTATTGGATAATATGGAAAAGTAATGCCAGACTAGGCTTAAAGCAATAGTTTCAGATAAGGTATAGGTATTAAAATATCAAGAAGATAAGCATTACTGGTTCCAGGTATGATATAGGTGTTAAAATACAAAGAAAGTCATCATCAGCTCAAGGTATATCAGGGTATCAAGCTTTAGGGTAAGGATAGGGTTATCAAACAATCATGAACGACTTTAAAGAATAACTGGGTTTTAGGTATCAAGATAAAGTTTCTATCGAGGTTCTTACAAGAGTTGAATCAAAGCATCAGGGTGCAATATCAAGATTTCTCAGGAATCAATAGCATGTTAATCAAAAGGATCAATAAAGTATTATAACAAATCTCTATTTTATCATGGCATCTCAATTATTTTGGCATACTAGCATGGTATGACTTTCGATCTACTTGCAATAAATACTTGAGGATTCATGGCATTTATATATAATACGAAGATAGATTTGAGAATCACTTGGTTCAAGTATAACAAGATAAATCAGGATACTCGCATCATATATATAGGAACTAGTTATCACACATTCGCAGTGTAAACTAAGAAGCAGGTTGAATCACTTGCCTTGAGAAGGCTGGACTGGACTGGACTGGACTGGAAAATAGGAGCAACTGGAAGCTTTACTCGACCTTTATGGCAAGTTTACCCTCGTCTCGAGATCCTACACAAATAATAATAACCTCATTATAATATATTCTCACCAACTCAACCTATTTACAACCCGAAATTAAACACAAATGGCACTTAGGCCTATATGCACGCAATTTATAATCACCTTATAAACATAATAGTACATATAGCCACATATGCTCACATACCATATTTAAGTACCAAATAATATCACACACACCATATTGTAACACTAGGCTTGGATGATCTTGCTCCACAACTTAGGTCACTTGATCGCTAAACTAGACAAAATCTCCAAATTTTGGCCTCCTTACTCGATGTGCCTTTACTAAACCATCCAAATCCTATTGACCCTCACTTGGGCCTTTCACTCTACTGACTTTATGCTATCTTGCAACTATAGTGGTCAACCTAGGCCTCCCTCATAAGTGCTCTAAAACTATGTGGTAAGTGAAAGTGCTCACTATGATAAATTTCAGAATGACACCTATGGTTTCTTGCGTGCATTAGACACTCTTACACTACAAGTTTACCTCCAAAACTTCTACACTCGACTCTTCTGATCATAAGGCAACTCCAAAACTTGATGTGGCTCAAGGGCCTAGCTTGGGCCTCCCTAGGCCTAAGCTTAAAGTCCATGGTTCCCCTATTTTTCTGGGCAGAAAAAGTCCTGACTTGAACTAACTTGTGACACATTATTCTAAATCAAATCCTATGAACTATGGATGGAAAAACTCCTCTGACACTCCCTCTAACTAAGGCCCAACAGGGAATAATGAGGAACTACTCATGACATGGTCAAAACTTCCCATTTCTAAGTTGAACAAAACTGTCCCCTGCTGGACAGATTTTGTGTTTCCACTCGTGCACCTAACCAAACGACTTACAAACCTCCAATAAACACTAAAACCTATTGTATACTCCTAGTGCTAGCTTTTGGTAGCTTCGGCCTCAAAGTGCACAACAAATGCCTAATCAAAACTTCCCCACAAACTAGTGCAACATTCTGAAAAAATGCAAACACTAACTAAACCCTTTCCACCTTAACTCCCACTTATTAACCAAGCATCCAACCTTTACCAAAGCAAACCTAGTGCATCAAAATACTAAAATAGTGCCTCAACAGGAGTGGAGATCATCCATACCCTAGAACACCGACATGCAAATAAAAAAATACAACATGCAACTCATGGAAAACACTTAACAAGGTTTCGGCTAAACATAGAGTTTAAATTCTTGCAAATTCGACTTGAACCTATTACCCAACCTTAATAATCATGAAATGTATCTTCTCTTAACTATTATTAAGCAATATATCATGGAAACAATCTATTTCAAGCACAAATAATTCAAATTTATAGACTTTTAAACATGAAAACATGATTTCGAGAAGAGTAGCATACACAACATGGTTGATCATCATTTTTACATCTTAAAACTAGCATGCATGGCTAAACATGATTATATAGTGAAATTTCAGAAGTATGCAAAGGTTTTTAAAGCATGGTTTCTCTATAAAATACTTGGTTATAACATATATAAAATGTATCTCATAGAGAGCTCTTAAATTTACAAGAATCAAGAGTATCTCTTTGGAGATCACACAAAAGAAACACATGCAACCATGAAACTTCATCTCCCAATCACAAAACTCTTGGGAAGTATATAAAATAAATGTAGGTAGGATAATTACACTATGGAAGATGAGAAATGGGATGGAAAAATGGAAGGGAGGGGGGAATGGGGGTCTCGGCCGAGAGCAAGGAGAGGGAGGGGGAGGAGAGAAAAAAAGAGAGAGATGAGTTGGAGTGAGGTGAATATGGTTGAGTGTGAGTTTCATTGAGGTTAAATCCTTACACTTATGCAAATTTATGAGTGGAGTGTGTTTTTACCACTATCTCCCTTCTCTTATTGAAAGTAAAAATGCATGCAAGGGTGTTTTAGTAAAGGGTGTAAAATGCAGATTCAATAAACTGATAATTAAAGAAAGATATGGATAGAAGGGAATCCAAACATGTGGTTCAGAATGATGATAAGATATTCATAAGGGATAAAATAAAAATCTGAAGAAGTGGTTAAAAGTGATGATAAGATATTATCGTATGTAGACCTGGAAAATTATTCGTGTCGTGTATACTCGTGTCATATACTTCCGTGTTTCGTGTATTTGGTGGGTAGACACCAACATGATACGAATTAAAGTCGTGTACACGATCTGCTAACACGAACACGATATGAATAAAAAATGAGTACACATGACATGAACCGAAGTACACGAATTTTTTGTGTACTATTCACGTACACGAAAATGAAATGACACGAATTGGTACACGAAAAAATAAAAAAATGAAATATACACGAAACAACACGAAGTGTTAAATAATAACTACATGAAATTTTAAAGTTTTACAAATATTGTTCAAATTAATAAACTCCACAATCTGCTGCGCAATCTTCATTCAGCAGCATAGTGTTAACCAGGCACTACATGAAACTAACAAACTAACAATCGCATCTAACCCACCCTAGAAATCAAGGAGAATATATAACATGACATGTTTGAGAAATACCTTTATTACATCAATTCTCGATTATCAATTGAATGTTAGATATTAAGTGTAATGCAAGAAAGTGAATGTATTTTCTTGATATTTAATTATGCGTGACAGATGTTTGGAACAAAGAAAATATATGAACTTGTAATGGTAAGATGTTTGACTGTTAACACACAGATAAATTATCAAAAACTCAATTGATTATATTAATCAAATTTGTTTTCCTACATATCTGTGTTCTTAAAGATAAGAACTCAACTACAATTCTTGAGAGAGAATTCAAGATTTTCTTCAAGAGCTATTTCTTACTTCTAAATAAAGGACCCATGACATGCTTTATAGATCAACATGCACGGGATTACAAAACTTACACTAAAATGGACTAACACGGTTTCTAAAGCTATTTTTTTATTTTCCCTTTCCAATGTTAGCAAATCAATGCATAATCTAATAGTCTGTGTCCCTACTTTGTCCAATGAATCTTGGCCCTTGATCTTGAATTCTTCAAGCTATATTTGTAGTCTTTTCAATTCAATGATATAATTATTTATTGACTGATAATCTTGAATCTTCAATTTGTTTGCAATCTGAATTATGATATAGTTTGTCGAGATCTCTTTTTTCTGTAGAGATGCCACATATCGATAAGTATAATGACTTATCGATATCTTGAGTTCTCTACATATATAACTGACTTGTCGAGGTCTTTAGTTCTCTACATGTACAATGACTTGTCGATATCTCTAGTTCTCTATAAAGGCTTTTGACTTATCGATATCTCTAGTTCTCTATATGAAGATTTGGCTTATCGATATCTCTAGATCTCTACATGTAGAAATTGCTTGTCGATATCTTCAGTTCTCTACATGTTCTTTTTAACTTGTCGATATCTAATATCTTTATATGCATATTGACTTATCAATATCTCTTGATATTTCTCTACAAGTCATTTTGGACATCTTGACATACTTCTTGATATTCCTTGATATGTGACTTGTCGATATCACACTTAGAATATTTTTCCTAGAACAACATTATTCAAATATAAGCTGCTACACTTCTCTCTGAGGCATGATCAAAATGTGATCTTCTTCCAGAGTTTATTCCTTAACTTGAAGGCTATTCATAGAAAAATCCTCCAGTCTAATCTACTTAACATTTTCATAGACTCAAGTAATACATATATAATACAATTAGATTATCATACAACTTATCCTTAGGGTTGTCAAGATGACTTAGTCTTGTTATGTACATGCATGTCTTGCGTAACATTGAATTTCTGGCGGCGGATTCAATTACAGTCGCCTTCATTTTGCTTTGGCAAAAGCTTGCCGCGGCTTCTTCTAACTTTTCT
Source organism: Apium graveolens (assembly GCF_009905375.1). Taxonomy (NCBI): domain Eukaryota; kingdom Viridiplantae; phylum Streptophyta; class Magnoliopsida; order Apiales; family Apiaceae; genus Apium; species Apium graveolens. Next base: position 49,850,706 of record NC_133655.1, on the reverse strand, counting down.
AAGTCTAGCCCTAAATTTTATTGACTTCGTCCATGTTGTGTCTTTACTTCAGTGTGTATATTTTTAAAAATATTGATTAACTGTTCTTTTGTTTGACTATCACAACACTTACACGGTCACACGTTACAATTAATGTTTATATTTTATACATAAAATAAATATTATAAAAATTTAAAACTGAATTTTTTAAATTTTATTATAATATATGTAATATTTATTTCGTGTACATCGTGTCATGTACACGAGAGGAAAACACAAAACCTACACTAAATCTCGATCGTGTACTTTGTGTTCGTGTATTTTTCGTGTTGTGTACTCAAATTGCAGACATAAACACGAAATATTCGTGTCGTGTCAAAAAATTTCGGGTCTACTCGTAAGTTATCCAATGTGGATAAGATTAAATCAAGATTTTTATCATATAATATCTTTACTTGGTAGTTAAATGATAATTAATCAGTGTTCAACAACTTTTTTTTTGTAGCTCAAATTTGCGTAGTTATATCTATCGAATTTTTGTTTTTTCTGGCTTGTATGAAAGCAGGATACAAATATTTTAAACGGACCAATAATATTAAATTTCATTTAAGAAAAAACGTCTTTCATATGCTCCTTGATAGAGTATATAATTATATATATTTTAAAGGATTTTATTATCATATTTATTATGTTATATAATTAAATGAAAATTATATATTAGATTTTAATATTTTATGATAGGAAATAAAGATTTCCCAATACTTAGAGAAATTGGGCTTATTTGGACTTAAATCATAAGCAAATTCATATTTATTAGATTACACATGCATACATCACTCTTTGGGCCTTAACTTGAGTTCGAGACATCAGATTTGGCGATCTTACAACCCAAGCGAAGCTAACAGAATTGTCTACAGTTTAGAAGTGGTCCAAAATCAAGATTCTTACTAGAGTAGCCCAGAATCAGGCCTCGAAGACAGCCTATGAATTTTACATCAAAATCTAATTTATTTTGGGAAAAGCATTAAAAACTTTTATTACATATTAGGTGTTTATATATTATATACAGATAATCATTACCTATTGTAGATTAAGATAGAGATAATAGTATTTTTGAGAGAGAAGGGAGATTGGCAGCTAGAGAGTGAGATTGGGAGAAGGAGCGAAGGGATTCTTCTAGATTTTAAAGGAACTTTTCAAGTTGCATTATTTGTACTTAAATTCTTAACTCAAGGTTTCTGGTATTAATACATGTTTGATTTATTATATCATGAGTAGCTAATCCCTTTATCCAAGAGTTTTGTAGTATTCTATGGCTTGTTTTGTTTGTTTAGTAATAATTTGATTTTCTTGTTATTGTTAATCTGTCATTGAGGGCTTTACACAATTAACGGAGTCGCGAACCTTTGATTGTATCTATAGGAATTATAATGAACCGGGAGAGGAGTTATAATTCTAGTACATGATATGATAGACACAATTTAAGTATTAGATCGGGCTATTGATATGTGAATTATGAGACTAAAAATCCCTGGTTCTTAATAGTTTATTGTCAGATATAATTGATGATATTTGGACGGAAACTATCAGAAGTTCTTATCAGGTCTTATATAAGTATTTACTGAAGAGTGACATCATCAGTACTTGATGATCAACAGATGATATCATCATGATTTATCACTTCAACAGATATTCGAGAAGGAAAAGGAAAGCAGGAATTCAAGGCGGTGAAGGACTTTATCTCAGAAGCAATCATACATGGATAGGTTTCCTTATTGTAATAGAATATGATTCGTTATTTGATTGTGTAGCTATGCTCTTTATAAAGCACAGATTAGGTTCATGTTATAAGCATTGCGAACTATGTTATATCATTCGCATAACCTAGAAGCTCTCAAGGATATTTGTTCATCCTTTTGAGAGAGTACGTTTGTAATCAGTTTTTATCTGTTAATATAAAAAATGTTGATTCTGTTGAAGCTTTGTCGAATTATTTGGATAAATTATATTCACCCCCCCTCTACAGTTGATTACGGACCTAACAATTGGTATCAGAGCTTGTTGTTGATATACAAACAGTTGAAGATCTAAAAATCAATCTTTAATGGTAGACAAAGAAGAACCACATAATCCACAACCACCACCCCAGCCACATCACAAATTAGCAGCAACATGAGTAGGTATGAAGCCATCAAGGTACCAATCCTGAAGATACATGAATATCCAATATGAAAGGTCATGGTGGCTATGTGCTTGGAAGCCATAGATCCTGCATATCCAAGTAGGATATATGATGGTTCTCATAAACCAATGAAGGTAGCTGTTGTTGTTGCAGGACAACCAGAAAAGATGGTTGATAAAGAAAGGAAGGACTACACTCCTGAAAATCTTTCATCTATTATGAAGGATGCTAAAGTCAGACACATCTTGCACATCAGTCTTGATAGTGTTATGTCTAATAGGGTTATTAGATGTAAGACAACAAAAGAGATATGGGATGCTGTAGAAGAAAAGTGTCAAGGCATAACTGCTATCAAGAAGAATAGGAGGACAATACTTACTCAAGAATATGAGCACTTTGACTCAAGAGACAATGAGTCCTTAACTGAGATCTATGACAGATTTTAGAAGCTGTTGAATGACTTATCTCTTGTGAACAAGGAATATGATTTAGAGGACTCAAAATTGAAGTTTCTACTTGCTCTCCCTGAAAAGTGGGACTTTAAGGTCACATCAATAAGGGATAACTATCAACTTTATGACACTCCTCTATATGAGACTTATGGAATACTGAAAACTCATGAACTATAGATGGAGCAAAGAAGCAAGAGAAAATGATCTAAGTCTAGACCAATTACACTCAAAATAGAAGAGAAGCCAAAGGAGAAAGCTAGGAGAAAAGGCTACTCCAAAGGAAAATCTATAATTGCAAAGTCAGATACTGAATCATCAAACTCTGATGATGACTCAAATACTGATAATGAATCAGATACTGACATTGATCATGACAACAATGAAGACATGGAGCAAATGGCTGCTCTATTGGTTAAAAGCTTCAAAAAGATGGTCTACAAGAACTTCAAGAAAGGGAGAAGATTTTCCAGAAAAGGTTCTAGTTTCTCAAACACTGATAAGAGTAACAACAGAAGAAATACTGATTGGAAGGAATCAAAATCTGGAAAACTTGACAAGTCAAAGGAAAGATGCTACAACTGTGATGGAATTGGACACTTTGTAGCTGACTAAAGAAGACCCAAAGCTGAGAAGAAACAAGCCTTGATCTCAAAGAAGAAAAACTAGGATGATTCATCAGAATCAGATGATGAGGTTAACGATGCTCTCATGGAAAATGCTGATACTGAGGTTGACAATGCTGAATTAAAGGTACCTCAGACTACTCTTGCTTTTGATACTGATGATATCTATGAATTAAGATTATTTCTTAAATCTCTCCATGTTAGTTATAGGGATCAAACCTTAGAAAAAAATAGAATCAAGAGTGAAAATTCCGAGTTAAAGAAAATGAATGATCACCTAGAAATTGAGTTGCATTCCATGCTAGTAATTCAAAAAGAAAGAGAGAATGTTGTTTATGTTAAAGAAAAATTGTTAGAAAAACATGCTTATCTAGAAAATGAGTTAGCTATATAAAGAGAGGTTATTAAAATTTGGACTAACTCAGGAAAGACAACTCAGAAAATTTTAGAGAATGGCTATTGGGGATCAGGATTAGGATATGCTAATAGATCTAATTCTGATAAGAAAATTGAAAAAGAAACTATGAAAAATAAACCAGTAAGTACTGATACTAAGGTCAAACTGAACAAGGTTCAGTTAAAGACCATTAAGTTTAATCCAAGTGTTGATGCTGTTAAATCAGTTAATGAGGGAGGTCCAATCTCAACACCTAGATCAAACTTAATTACTGATAAGAGTGAACAGGTTCACACAAAATCAGTAAATATTGGTTTTATGACTCAGAAACAGCTCAAGCAAAAGCTTAAGGATTTACACATGAAAGACAAGGAGAAAAGGCCTAGGAAAAATAGAAAAGGCAAGGTAGGTGTTAATAAGAATGGTAATTATGTAACTCCTCCCAATGCACCTAGAATGGCTTGTTTAAACTGTGGTAGTACTAATCATCTTGCTAATTCTTGCAGGAAGAATAAATAGATAAATACTGTTCTTCCCAAATTAGAGTTTAGGAATAGAACAGTTAGATATAAATCACAAAGTCCTTATTTTCATTGTGGTAGTGTTTGACACTCTATTTATACACGTAAAGAGTATCACAGTTTGATTATGATTATTATGAACTGAAACCCTTTTTAACTAAAGCAACATCTATTTTTATATGTGTAAATATTGATAGTAAGGATGTTAACATAAACTCTGATAAAAAGTCTTATGCTGCATATGTTAATGTTAGGAACAAAACACGCGCTAATAATTCACGCAAGTATACACGTTCGCAAGTAATATAGAATAATTTCTAGTTCATTCCCACAGAGACTCAGACTAATTATGTTCAATTAACACTTACTCACCAATGTATGATTACTTCTCAATGTCAAGACAATAACACTTAGATTCGATTGACTAATTATTAACTATAATTAAGTACGAAAATTAAACACTTAATTGACACTTGAATTAACAATATCACATGAGATCATAACTTCATTACTACTTCCTTCAATAGTTATTGTTATTACCCTTAGCATGTAACGATGATAATATTAATCGAACAACATGAAACTGATAAAAGCCAACTTTTGTTGTACCAATACCATTCTACCAAACATCCACAATTAAGATAGAAGTTGAATAGACATCAATTATGTTGAGACCCTATATGTCTACAGAATTTGACAAGATAACGATTTAAGCACAAGTTATTCTTTATGATTACACAGGGCAAGTAAAACGGTTAGAGTTACCTACTAATCATGCATAAACACACATGAACCTATGCTAGCATGGCAAGTTCTAAACCTGAAGATCCACCGTCGCTTCACAAGGGATTAACAGACTATCTTATATGTTTGCGACACACATAAGACGAATAAGCGCAACCTATGCTAGATATCATACAATCATCACACACTAAGGTATTAAACAACTAACTAAAGAATTCCATAGTAAATCCGTTAAGACCCCATGATCATGATTAGCCCATGATAGAACTCATCGTCACCATGGGCTCATATGAAAACATGATATAACACACAATATAAACTAATAAAAATACTTATTAAAACCGGAGTACGTCAGAAGAGTAATAAGGTTCAAATTAAAGAAAACTAGCATCCACTGATACAACGAATAAAAGAATCACAAGAAAACGTATGCTTCCTCTTCTTCATTGCGATGTGCTAAAACGGTCTTCTTCTTCTCTCCTTGCTCCTTGCTTGATACCACACTGTGAAACATCTCTGAAAACTACTTATATAGAAGCCCACAAGACCCAGCCATCTCAGAAGTCCAACAGAATAAGGATTATAAAAAATCAGTATTAAATTTCTCGCCCCTGAGCGGCCACTAAGCAATCCTGAGCGGCCGCCCAGCTTTCCTGAGCGGGCGCCTAGCAGGTTACTGGAAAAATCCTTGTTCTGCTCCCGATTTCTGCTGCGTTCTCCTCCTAACTTCCCACATCCAATGCCAAGCACTCCCCTAGGCTTATTCCTAATGAAATCTCTCCACACACGCAAGTTATACCCTGAAATGCACAAACACTAGAAAAACGCATCAAATACACAAAATACCTAATTTCAAGGCATCAATTCAAGCCATTATAAGACATTCTAAGTGGTATAAAATACCACTTATCACACCCCCAAACTTAAATTGATGATTGTCCTCAAGCGTCACAGACTCAAAAGCAAAACAAAAACATGCATGAATGCAATCTACATGAAATACAGCGATCCCCCTCACAATGACTAAACCAACCAACTCAAAACATCTCAACAAATGCAATTAGGCGAATAAAGATCAATCAAATCATGCAGACTAACATACAACTAGAAACGTGGTGTGTGCGGATGCTTAACAAATATGCTTCGAAACTAGATTAATTATCATAACTTGATTATCCTCAAGGTAATCACATGATTATATGAAGAATAAATTCTAGGCACAAAATGACTTATAACACTTCAAGATCACTGGAGCTTATTACGGAATCATGCTTTTATTCAACACAACAATAAATGCTTATTTGACCGTGTAATGAGTGAAGTCCACAAAAGACTTATGCAATGGCATCCATTTAGCGAGCGTTAGGTTAGTGGATCCCAGACTATAAAAGCTTTAGGTCACTAGGCACAAAGTCCCATAAGAACTAAATAAATCGAATACCAAAGAGCCCACTCATGATCAATTACGCATTAACTCTTTACTTTTTTTTCTTTCCTTTTTTCTTTTTTTTCTTCTATTTTTTCAAATTTCTGAGCAAGTGTGTTTCGCTCCATCTTGCTCAACCGTAGACTACTCACATAAAAATACGAGCCGACTACTAGCCATTTGACGCCTAGCCACAATTAGCAATGAATTCCAATTTTTTACTCCAATTTTTTTTTTCTTTTCATGCCTTTTATCATTAAGAGCCTATTATAAATTCTAAGCATAAACAATAGATTAACCTCAACAACCATCAAACTATGACAACCATCTAGTCCTTAAGCATACTCTAAGACTTAGTGAAAATACAAGTGTTTCTAGCATGCATGTCAACCTACAAGACTCAATCATCACTCTAACGATATCACTACACTTGCATCAACATTACAAATCAATCGGTAACGCAACGCAAAAAGGATCATGGTATATGCATGAGCTAAATGACATGACATGATAAAGCTATAAAATAAAATAAAAAAATAAAAAAAAACTATATATGGAAAAAATATGCAATTATATGAACTAAACTATCATGAATATGCAACTACATGCCACACACACACAAATATTCCTTAACTACCACCCCCAAACTTAAAATCTTCACTGTCCCCGGTGAAGGTAGTAGAAAGGAATACAGGGTATACCTACTCGGAGAAATCATTATCATCACCCTTAGAGGGTGGAGTGTCAGGAGGCGGATAAGCAGAGTCCTCACCAAAAATGGGCCATTAGATGTCAGCTCCAAGGCCTCTGAAAGCAGTCCCAAGCACAAGGGTGAGCTCCTGAGTGAACCTAATCTGCGACTCATACATCGCATCCATCCTCCTCGACAGCCTCCTATACTGGGCATCAGCCATCCCAGCACCTTCCTGAGCTCTAGAAGAACCTACCTCATCACGACCCTGACTGGGCCTAGCCATGGTAGTACCAGCTGCTGGACGTCCTCCTGGAAGACGATATCCCAAACCATGCTCCTCGGGCTCTCCACGTGTCCACTCCTGCATCGCATTCAGAGTCGCTGAGTCAATAGGAGCGGCCGACATCTGCAGCTGCTCGTGAGAAGACCACTGAACTCCCACTGCTCTGCACAACTTCATGACAGTAGATGCATAAGGGATGTTCATGTGCTTCGCTCCCCTCAAAAACTTCAAAATCCCTTGGTAGATGAACTCACCAAGGTCCACATAATACTCCTCATTCAAGATCCCCCATAACAACCTTGCTCGCTCAACTCTAACCTCATGTGCATGTGAAGTAGGAAAAATATTAGCACAAATAAAGGCATTCCATACACGGGCATACCTATTCATCGTAATTGCTGAAAAAGAACGATACTCGTTAGTTCCCGTCTTGAACTTTCACACCGTGCCCGGCTGACAGAGAGTAGCACAAATTAAATCCAAATCAAAATCCTCGGGGGTCTTCTCATTCCAATTCTCCTCCGCGGGCTTCCGCTGTCGCTATCCAATCACACGACGAATCGTCGCGGGCTGATAATCAACTGTAAGCCCACGAACAACAGTAAACCCATTCTTGTCCGCCTTCGCGTTCGCATAAAACTGGCGAACCACACTCATTGGAACCGCCTCCGACGACTCACAAAAAGAAATCCACCCTTTCTCCGCAATCATCGGTAACAACACACCTTCCCTCCCCGATGGTAAAAATCCCCTCTCCTTCAAAATCGGCTTAGCCAGAAGCCTAGTATACTCCTCCTCAACAGCTTTATTATAACAACTCGTGTATTTTTTTTGAAATATTTAAATATGTGACTATGGAAATTATTAAATAAATAAAATATGTGTATTGGTTTTGACCGCTATGTGATGTTGGATTATTATCTATGTGTGATTTATGGTATACCGGGTTGTCCGCATGATTAATTATGGGGTCGTATTGAATTGTTTTCATTTTCAAAAGTGGATTTAATGCAAATTTATTTGTATAAATATTTGAAGTGTCTCTAAAATTTCTTTTATAATTTTATAATTACTATAATTATTTTAAGGATTTTATAAAATTAAGAAATCAATATTTTATTAATTATTTATCTTTAAATGATTTTCTGATTGCTTTTACTTGTAAAATCCGTAAATAATTCCAGAGTTTTTCAAAAATCACAAAATTCATATTTTTCTAAGTTTATAATATTTTGAGAATTTTAAAATTATTTTGGAAATTTTCGGGATTAATATCACCCGCGCGTTGTTTTGTTTAATTGTTAAAAATCGGGTATAAAGTGCACTTCGAAAATTGTTTTAAAATTTTGAAAATTACTTTTTTATAAACTTCGAGATATTTCTAACATTTTAAGACTATTTCCGTCATTTTCTGAAATTATTTTAAGTGCAGCTCGGATCATTAATTGTTAAATGTGGATATGAGTTACGTTTCAAATATACTTTGAAAATTATGAAAAATTTATTTTTAATAGTTATGAATAATTTGTGATATTTTAAAGCTATTTTGGTAATTTTAGGGTAAAATTTTACCAATAAAGTTGTTCGTTATTTTGCAAAATGCGAACAAAATCGGGGACTACAGTACAAACCAAGACACGTGTTAAGTTTATATGTATTGAATTGAAACGTGGCAATTCCTCAGGTTGGGTTGTGAGTATCGCTGTGGTGGAATAAAAATTAAAATAAATAAGGATAATAACAGCAGGAACTACCCCTGTTCCCCATTTTTTCCCCATCCCCTGTATATCTCTCAGGTCTCCATCTCTCAATTACTCTCCCTCTCGAATCTCTCAAGTCTTTTCCTCGTTCCTATTTTATCAAGCTTTCTGCGTTCTTCCCTCTCCTGTGTTCACCGGATTGGTGAGTTCGCTGGTTGCTTTCCTTTTTCCGGCCATCTCTGTTCTCGGTTGTAATTGTTCCACTTGGTTGTTAATTGTATATATATGTACAGTTGTGCGTATATATGTGTGCAGTCGATTATGGTGCTTTGTGTTGTTGTCACCGGCTGTTTGCATTTCTGGCCGTGTTAATTTGATTCCCAGCCCACGAGTGCGTGCGTGCAGATTGGTTTTGTTAGCTACCAGTAATTTGAAGGCTGAGTGGTGATTTTCGTTCAATTCAATGACTGCTTATGTGATTTCATGAATTTTAACTTATAATTTTCGAATTATTTCGAGAATCTCAATCGGCGAAATTCGCGATGGAAATCCGAATCAGTCGGTACCCGCGAATTTTTGCCGCCGTCGGCGATGAGCCTCGGCGAGCCGACGGTGGACAGTGATGAATCAATTCTGAGTCCTACGAATAAAAATATAAACATGTGAATAGTAATAATTAATAACTAAATTGTATCGGTGATTGGAATTTGTGATTTGTGATTGGTTGTTGTGTTTTAAATTGGATTGTTGTTGTTGAATTGACGTCGATTGATGTTTTGACGGGTAGTCCGATAAACAAAGGAGACGCTGCCCGATTTCCGGGAAATGCGGGAGCGTATCCGGTAATCATCGGGATGTCGAGTGAATATATATACTTGTACTTAATACATACTTGATTGTATATTATGGTGAATGTTCTGTCCAAAACTCAGTAACCCTAATTTTGAAAAATGACGAGTATACGTATTTTCTGAAAATGAACACTAAACCGATTTCGAGAACATGAACCTTAACTGTTGTCTGTATTATTATATTATGAATACATATGAGTCGGAATATGCTATCATATGGGTAGGATGTTAGCGAGGATATATCAAGCATAACTGGGTATCTAACATAGAGTATTTCGACCCTGTAGGTTCTAGTCGGAAAACCGAAAGTGGACAATGGACTACAGATAACCTAGTGGTCAGTCGACGAGCTCAGTAGAGTTTCAACAGGAAAACCTGAGTGTCGAAGTCGAACTGAATGGAATCTAGTGGTTGGACGTTAAAGCCTGAGCGGCGGAGTCGGCTCAGAGTTGATCAGTAATAATTGTAAAGCCCTGTAAGGCAAGTACTTCTAAAACTTTTTCGAGATATAATGCAAATATTTCTAAATTTTCTTGTGACATATTGCTAAGTATTCAAAATAGCTCTGTTTTATATTGTAAATACTTTGAATCCTTCAGCTTTGAACCTGAGCCACCTCATTTGATCTTTTAGCCGTAAGCCTTATTCTTTGTGAACCATTTCTTGTTGATTTACCATATACTAAACCACACAAATACGATACTACTCCACAAATATGTACCCACCATATACCAAACACTAGAACATAATTGTTTGAACCTACATAAACTTTTATACTCAACCATACCTTGTGACATCAAATAACTAAACCTTATAAAATCATTGTTCCTCTGATACCCGATTCCCCAACAGGCTGAAGGCCATTTCTTTTATATACTTTGACAAACCCTCGTGGAACCCATGAATTTTTACCATGCTCTTATACAAATGTTTTATTGCTATTAACTACGATCTTGTTTTACTGAATTATATTGTTTATCCTATTGAACTGCTTTAGAATTGGATAGTTTTCTTTATGGACCAGATTCGTGGTCAGACCAGATTCGTGGTCGAATTAGGCCAATATGTGCTTTGGATCCAGTTCGTAGAGCAAGAGTTGTATGCCTTGCTCGGGGTTAGTGCGTGACTGATTAGCAGCCTAACCTTGGTTTTAAAATTTAAAATGAATATCCAATTCTAATGATTAGTTAACAAGAAACTTGACTCCTTTGAATCATCTCGGTTGAGCATTGTATAACCTCAGTTATTGTTATTGTGACTTGTTGAGCTAGTTAGCTCAATCTTGCGAATCTTTTTATATATTTTACAGTTAAAAAGGATACGGATGATAGTGAAGTTCCTCAGCCCAAAGTACGAGCTAGGATTCCAGTTTGAGTTGGATCGAGCTAGAAGGAGCTTACTATGGTAGTGAGATAGTAAGATTGTAAGAATAATTTCATTATCCGTTGTAAGTTAAATTAGTTGGGAATTGGTATGTTGTAATAAAAGTTAAGGTTGTGGCTTGTTTTCATACTTTAACCTATCGCGATCCATGGTTGTGTAAAGTAGGGTCATTGCAAATAATATTTCTTCTTCAGGTTTATATTTTGTATATGTATTGTGGACCCCAAACTTCTGACCCGGGTTTGGAGGGCGCAACAGGTTGGTATCAGAGCTACAGGTTATAAGTCACTGAAACAAGCCTAGATTGTCAGGATTGGGTAGAGGGTTAGGATTAGGAATAGGAAATAGAAAGATAAGACGTTGTGAGGTTGAGTGTGATTGTATAGTAGGTCTCCTGCACGGTTTGTATTGCGATTCGGGATTCTTAACTTGCGACGTGATTTCCAAACAATGGCAATGGCAGATCCTGATTTCCCTGTATCATCTGATCGTTTGGAGCTTCCCGTTCGAGGATCGTCATCTTCTCTCAGATTTGATTTACACCTTGTTCCTCCATCAATATTAATGGCACTACCTTCTGTTATGATAGTTGAACCTCTTCAAGTTATTCAATGCTATTCTACCACCTCTTGTTATGAAACTACCTATTTAAGAACCTCCATCCGATTATTCTTATTTTACTAGACTTTCGGCTGTGAATATATCTTTTCAGTTTAACCTACCCCCTGTTCTATACCCCCAGTTTAGAGCTTGTCCTATGAAGCAATTGTACCTATGAGGATGGATTCGGGAGTTGCAGTAAATGGTGAGTATTGAGATACAAATAAAGGTGAGAAGAAGTTTAGAAAGGAGATTCAAGTGTTCCAGAGGATAGCTATTACCAGGTTACAAGAAGCTATTAGTGATTAGGCCACCCATGACTAGCTTGTAGAATGGAGTAGATAAGTGTTGAAGAGAGAGAGTTAGAGGAGATTATGGATCTGGAGATTTCTTGAAGTTAGATAATGGTGTTATGATGATGTGATATATATTTTAACAAGATGATGTGACATTAGCCGACTTGTTGACTATTGGATAGTCTGTTCCACTTAAAGATTGTATAGTTGATAACGGGAGTGTTACCGGTATGGAAGCTTGATGTGAAGCTACGAATAAGATAGCATGCAACGACAACTGAAGTCTTCGTCGATTAAGGAAGGCAAATGGACCCAATAAAGGATAGAGGGTAGATTGAAGTAAATGGATCTCTATGTGATCGTTTCTTTAATTTGGTACCTTGTTATAAGAAGGAAAGACAACAACCAACTCATATAGTAAGGACAATCAGGTTTGTGATTTTTAAAAAAAATTTAAACCAGTTTTCGAAAAAGATTTTCTCTTACAAAATTTCCAAAAGCCTTTTTAAATAAAATAAGGTTTAAACCTTGATTTTCAAGTTACTACTTGAGTTTCTCGTTTGTTAAAAGACCCGGATTACCTGGAATGATACTTGTTTTAGACTTAATATTGTTAATTCAGAGGATAAAGTAACCCGCGATTATGAAGAAGTTGATTATTCCTAACAGAAAGGTACAAATATTGTTTGATAAGATTAACAACGGAATCAGCGTACAGAGCAATTACTCATCCAATTACTAGGACTATCCAAGTTCAAAGAATTCATTGATCTAATAGAAGCCTGAGTATGACTGAAGGAGATTGAGAAGATTTCCATATTTTCCTAAAAAAAGAATATTATTAACAAAAGGATCGCTATGTTGAATGATTCAAGGTATTCTAAATTGAAAAGAGGAAACTCGAGGTTATCTGGTAGGGATACCATTATGATCAAATTGCTAAAGTATTATACGTGTAGGCGCAATGTTAGAGATGCAAGACTTAACAAGTAAGAATCTACCATAATGCTTAATTTGCGAAAGCATTTCAGCGTACTTTCTAAAGTTGTTATATGACATAATTGGGATTTGATCGAACAAGCTCGAAAGATGAATACAAGTGAAATGTGGATGGTGACCAATGGTATTGTTCTTGTCTTCAATATTATAGCGTATCTTCCTTTTTAATTCTTAAAAATGTATGAACTTCTTTTCTTAATAAATTCTTTCTGATGATATTGAAAAGGAGGATATCGCATTCCTTACAAATTTAATTCTTTTCCCTCAAAGTTTGCTCTCTGATTGGGACAAGCAGTATTATAGTGAGACGCTTTTTCGGGAATGACGAAGAGTCGGGTGGGACGCCACCTAATCATGTGATGTACGCCATATGGTACGAAAGACTGGCCATCTTAAGTACCAATGTGGTTGTCTCACTCATATTCAAATCCTTACTTTTTTTTTCTTTTTAACTCTAATTTTTTTGGTTAAATTGTGAATCCTTCTAGTTGTATCATCGTACTGTCATTCTTCGCAAAAGTTTTTCAAACAAAAATTTGACGTATTATGAACCAAGCGGGCAAAGTTCCATCTAGCTCTTATGCATAGGAGGGAAACCAAGGCATATGGAAAGGATTGCAATCACTAGCCCCAGTGAAGGATCCACTAAGAGCCAAGGGAATCTATTCCAATAAGGAATACGTCTTCAAGAACGAGAATTTGCGATTTTCCTGTGAAATATGTTATTTAGAATACGAATGTGGTGACGTGGATGATTATTGTGGATACCTTACACGTTAAAGTATTAAAAGATGTGAGAGCAACTTAATTGTTTACCTCTCAAGGTTTTGTTGATAAGATGAACTACGCTATTGGATTGATAAGACTGCGACTAAATGACTAGCAAATCAAGAACGTGTAATTGTTAAATAAGTAAGTACCAATGGTGGAACTGAGATTTCTGGCAATAAGTTGTGAAGAATTGATATCATTTGAGATAAGAGGATTTGACATTATTCTAAGGAATGGATTAACTATTTAAGCATGATGCCCAGACGAATCATCGTGAAGAAGAGATAGTCCTGAAGATGTCAAATGAGAATATGATGAGGTATAAAGGAAGAAGGAAGGTAAAGAATTTGGTAACGATGATTACGGTGATCAAGATGTGAGCATTATGGTGATTATGAGATAAATAAAAGTCAGAAGCAAAAAAAAATTTGAAGATTTTATAGCAATTAAGGAGTTTCAAGATATGTTTCCAGATGAGTTATCAATATTTCCTCCAGATAGAGAAATGAAGCTCGCGATTGACTTAGCACCTGAGATGAAGCCAGTGACTAAGGCCTCACACAAAATGGCAGTTAGCAAAGCAGATGGAAGAGATGCTAGAAGAAGAAGCGATTAAACCCAGTGTATCCCATGAGGTGCACCGATACTAATTGTTAATAAAAAAATGGAAGTATGAGATTATGCGTCGACTAAAGAAAGCTCAACAATTTTACTATCAAGAGTAAGTATCTGTTACCTCGAACTACTGATTTGTTTGATCAAACAGAAGAAGCAAAGTATTTTCTAAAATTGATTTAAGATTTGGGCGTCACCAATTGGAGATTGAACTTATGGACATATCAAGGATAATTTTCAGAACCAAGTACTGCTGCTATAAAGTTCTAGTGATGTCATTTGAATTAACCAATATACCAATAATATTTATAATTGATGGACATAATCTTTAAGGAATATCTGGATGAGTTCTAATTGTGTTACTTAAAGTCAACGGAGGACCATGCGAATCATCTAATGACAATTGGGGAGTCGGAGAAGAAAGAAGTTGTATGTAAAGTTTACAAGGTGAAAGTTTTGATGGTAGAAAGCATAAATAGTTAGTAAGAAGGAGACCAAAGGAGATCCAGCAAAAATTAAAGTTACTATAAATAAAGAAAGATCAAAATCACCAGCAAAGGTAAGAAGTTTTACCATGGACCGGTTATTATTGAAAATTTGTGCAAGATTTCTTGAAAGTTGCAATACCTTTGATGAAGCTAACCAGGAAAAGCAAGAAGTTTATATGAAATGGGGAAGGGTGAGTTTTGCGGAGTTAAATGGAAGAATGGTTACATCACCTTCTTTATTACTTTAAAGGTATCAAGGAGATTTGGTAGTTTATAGTGATGCTTCTCATAAGGGAGTAGGATGTGTGTTGATGCAACACAATAAAGTTATTGTATATGCACCCAGACAACCGAAACCTTATGAGCAGAAGTATCCTACTCATAATTGGGACTAACAGTAGTAATATTTGTTTTGAAAGATTGGGAAACATCATATGTATGGAGAAAAGTGTAAGATCTATACAGACCATAAAAGTTTGGAAAATCAAATATAGAGGTAGGCGATAAGCAAAAAGGAGAGAACGAACATAGAAACTATACCAGAAGAATTATCTATAGAATTTTAGAAGTTGAAATTGAAAGTCAGAGTTTATAATCCAAAAGGAGCAAGGATGGATAGTATGACCTTTCAGTCGAAGTTGTTAAGGGAAATATAATGAGATGTCAAGAGAAGATAATGGATGACGATGTTAGCAATTAGTAAGAGGAAATTTATGCACCCAGGAGAACGATCACGATATCCCCAGGTTTTCTTCCAACACTTGGATGCTACAAGTACAAGAATTAAGAAATGAGATTCCACAGGGAATTCACGATATAAAGTATTTAATTTATTGAGGAAATGCCAAGATATATGGAAATTTAAAGAAAAATAGTGATTACCAAGTATAAGAAGGAAATCTCAAAATGGATTAGGAAGTGTTGGATATGTCAAAGGATTAAGGTGAAGTATTGGAGGCCTAGTGGATAAGGTAGACCCAGGAAGTGGTTTTATAAAAAGTGAATTGTGAAGTGTACCGGTGATGTTAAGGGAGAAAAGGAATGAAATTATGAGAGTATGTACTGAATATCGGGAGTTTAACGAAACTACGAATAAGAATAAGTGACCCCTATAAAGAATTGATTACTTACGAGACCTAATTCAAGAAGTATGTTATATCTCGGGGATTAACTTAAGATCCAACCTGAGAACATATCAGAGATTATGATTAAAGTGAGTTAAGAGAATTGCAAGCTCTGGTAATATTATGTGAAATAACAAGTGTATCACGTGACTATAAGGAATTAAGGAATGTGGTGTATAAGGAGTATTTGGATAAGCAAATTATATTTATTAATAACCTCCTCAGTTATTCAAGGAATAAGAAAGGACCAGTAGTGTTAGTACAAGTTTCATCTTGAAAGAGACTGGATAAGTTTGAGTAGAAGGGACAGGTTAAGTCCTAAAATTAATGAACCATTCAAGGTAGTGATAAATATAGGTAAAGTTGTTCATGAGTTGATGTGACTGTCACAACAGTGTGTACACATAATGTGTTTTTCCTGTCAATGTTAAAGCGATAAGTATGTAATTTGAATTAAGCGATTGGTTAGGAGCCAATGGGCTCTTGTCTAAGTTTATTCTGCATATAGTGATCGATCCAAACTCTTGATCGTTAAAGGCGAGTCCTTAGAAATGAGTGTATATCTATAGTGAATACGTTTGAAATCCTCGAGTAAAAGAGTCTACTCGGAAATTAGAGTCAAATATACTTGACAAATATCCTCACTTATTTAGTTAGACCAGATTCTGAGGACAGAATCTTTTTAAGGGGGGATGATATAACAACTCGTGTATTTTTTTTGAATTATTCAAATATGTGACTATGGAATTATTAATTAAATAAAATATGTGTATTGGTCTTGACCGCTATGTTCTGTTGGATTATGATCTATGTGTGATTTATGGTATACCGGGTTGTCCGCCTGATTAATTATGGGGTCGTATTGAATTATTTTCATTTTCAAAAGTGGATTTAATGCAAATTTATTTGTATAAATATTTGAAATGTCTCTAAAATTGCTTTTATGATTTTATAAGTACTATAATTATTTTTAAGATTTTCTAAAAATTAAGAAATCAATTTTTATTAATTATTTATCTTTAAATGATTTTCTGATTGCTTTTACTTGTTAAATCCGTATTTAATTCCAGAGTTTTTCAAAAATTACAAAATTCATATTTTTTAAGTTTATAATATTCTGAGAATTTTAAAATTATTTTGGAAATTTTCGGGATTAATTTCACGGGCGCGTTGTTTCGTTTAATTGTTAAAAAGCGGGTATAAAGTGCACTTCAAAAATTGTTTTAAAATTTTGAAAATTACGTGTTTATAAACTTCAGGATATTTCTAACATTTTAAGACTATTTCCGTGATTTTTTGAAATTATTTTAAGTGCATCTCGGATCATTAATTGTTAAATGCGGATATGAGTTACGTTTCAAATATACTTTGAAAATTATGAAAAAATTATTTTTAATAATTATGAATTATTTGTGATATTTTAAAACTATTTTGATAATTTTAGGGTAAAATTTTACCAATAAAGTTGTTCGTTATTTTGCAAAACGCGAACAAAATCGGGGACTACAGTACAAACCAGAACACGTGTTAAGTTTATATGTATTGAATTAAAACATGGAAATTCCTCAGGTTGGGTTATGAGTATCGCTGTGGTGGAATAAAAATTAAAATAAATAAGGATAATAACAACAGGAACTACCCCTGTTCCCCATTTTTTCCCCATCCCCTGTATATCTCTCGGGTCTCCATATATCAATTACTCTCCCTCTCGAATCTCTCAAGTCTTTTCCTCGTTCCTGTTTTATCAAGCTTTCTACGTTATTATTCGAGGTTTAATTATTTAATAATTATTATTTAATTGTTGAATATTTATTTAATAATTTAAAATGATATAAAAATTATAGGAGCTATTTTAAAAATACTTTCTGAATTTCAGAAAGTCATTCGAATACTTTCAAATTGTCGAAAGATATTATCTTGACTTATTTTAAATATTCTAAATACAATTTCAAAAGGAACTACCCCTTATTCAATTATCTGTTGACAACGGTCAACTCACATCCTTAGTATTTCCTCCGAAAATTTTGTGGAAGTAAATATTTATATACATACTGATAAGATGAGTTGTTTCTATCAATAAAAAAATGCTTGAGGAACTTCGATGTGGTTCGAGTTCTCGAGATATGATAGGATTCTTTTAAGGACTTGGAGGGGTAGACTCTACTACTATGTGTACAAGGGAGACTACCAAAGGTACAGGCGAAGGTACTCTATGTACTCAGGAACTTGTGAAGTATGTGTATACCCAAAATGGGACACGTAGCCTGAATGCGGAAAGGGTGATAACTGGGATACGAAGGTGTCGTCCTTCTACTAGTAGAATAGGTTACTATTTCCGTATTACGACTGATCATCGTATGTGGTGGCTCCGGTGAATGTCCTAAATTCTTCCAATTGGAATTATGATGCAATACCGTAACCGAAGCCTAGGTGATGGGTTTACCATTAAGTTATTCACAGGATAATAAGTCCACAAAAGAATTATTTTCGAAAGAAGGTGTGTATCACCGAGGAAAACTATTTTCGAATAAACATATTTATCGTATATGGAAACTATGCATGATTTACTCATACAGTCTTTTCATATTGTACATTATTATGTTGGGCATTATAGCTCGCACTTGTTTTCTTAAATTAAAACAACACAACAGTGAACAAGATGCCTATCATGAAACTCACAGATAGGAAACGGGTAGGAAACGGCCAGCTGTTCCGTAGGATGTTTGGTATTGTACCTCAGGTAAACTGAATAAGATGGATTGGTTTTCAGTTTTTTTTAGTCCGGCTTATTTATAAGTATGACTTATGTAAGTTAGTAAATAAGAAATGTATATTTGGCTGATGGTCTAACCTTACATAAAGGTTATTTCCGCGGTAAGACTTAACCACTTTTGGGATTGTAATAATTATCACTTTGTGGATTGATATACTCTAGTAATGAATGGTTCGTTTCCAAGACAATAACCTATAAGTGTGTGCATGTTGATAAGTGTGGGGTCGTAAAGATATGAGTATTTATATTATGGTACGAGATAAGTGTTATACATGATTCAAGATGGCCTGGCCTCCTAGATCCCTGACCCCTGATTTTGGGGCGCCACATAAATGGTATCAGATCCTTAGGTTATCAAATCTTGGAAACAATAGGACATAAAATACGTAGACATAAGAATAATAATTAATTACAACTCAAGTCGAGTTCGTCGTCGGACTACATGGGTAGTCTTGACAATTTTACCCTCAAGGGAATTCCGACTCTAAGTTAGTAAAACCTTGCCTATTGTGTCAGGTACCAGTGGAGCATGTGGGGGAGGTTGTCCCTGTTGAAGAAGTTATGGCCCCTAAGCATGACCCTACTTCGAGCTAGAGGATCCACCTATTGATGACTCAGATGATGACCCTACTAAGGATCCCCCGGAGGTGGAGACTGACTTTCCTGCCCTCATAGATGATGACGTTGAGATGCCCCAGGGAGATGGCGTAGACTGGACATACATAGAGATGTACCCTCTCCCGACCGTTCACCCTCCGACACCCCACCCAGGGATGCTGAGCCTTTTCCCTACACTGATGAGGATGACGAGATGGATGCACGGACCTACGAGGTTCATGACATATCCTCCAGTGACCTGGACTCACCTCTACCACCCTCAGCGATCATATATGTAGTCGTGCACGACTGGATAGTGGCTCATCTTAACACTGAGATCACCACGGCATCTTCCCACATTGTGGAGCTACCACAGGCGCTGACTGCCTGGAGAGCCATCAGGCTAGGATACCTAGGGGCCTTTAGAGCTGCTTCCCTTGCTATAGCTCGCAGGAAGATTGATGGGATTGAGCTCCGTAACCGAGTACACATGAGGATGACAGCGATGGGAGGATACATCCCGGTAGTTGATGCAAAGCTAATGTTGGCAGGATCGATGAGGAAGGTTCGAGACCTCACACGCAGTGACAGTGACTGAAAGCCTAGTGACTACTTATGGATCTTGTAAAGGGTTGGGTGACTTGTCACCAATTTTGTTAAGATAGCTAGTAGTAGATAGCATTCCTAGCCCTTCAGGGTACCCGGTGTATGTATTTGTATTTTAGTATTCAGGATCATGTAGTTGATGTATTATATTCAGGACCATGTATGAACTCGAATAGTTGCCTTGTCCCTAAGATATAATCTGGGAGACCCTATGATATATATCTAGCAGTTATTAAGAAATTGATTACCTTATTATTCCACTTTGATAAAAGCATGCTAGATAATTAATGACATGCTTACCTATGAATAAATTAATCCAAATGTAAAATTTTGCAACTGTATTGACATATTTTTAATATCTGAATAATGACACCCCGTAGAAGAGGAACCAGGGCACGGCCCGCAAAATCTGTCAACCAACAACGAAATGGACCTGACCACGTAGTGAATGAGGAAAGTGAAGAAGACTTAGACTATAATGAGTATGATGAAGAGGGATATATAGAAGAAGAAGCTGAGGATACCTATCAGGGAGGGAACCCTATGAATGAATTTATGGAACTTTTAAGGAACAATCTGAACCAAAATCCTATTCTACCACAGCCGCATATTGTCGGACAGACTGCTGCCACTACCTTCAGGGCATTCAAATCTCTCAAACCCCCAGAGTTTCTAGGATCTGCCGACCCCGTTGAGGCACGGGCCTGGCTCAAAGAAATTGAAAAGTCCTTTGAAATACTAGGTGTTGAAGAGTGACACAAGACCATTTTTGCCTCTTACATGCTGAAGGGGGGATCTAACTACTGGTGGGAGTCTAAATGAAACCTCGAGATCGATGATGTGATTCCATGGGATAGATTTACTCGATTGTTCTATTTCCCTAGGTTCATGAAGACTCAGATGGAGATTAAGTTTCTAGAGCCGAAACAGGATAAGATGACTGTGGCGGAGTACGAGGCCAAGTTTACTGAGTTATCCCGATTTGTACCAGCATTTGTGAATACCGAAGAGAAGAAAGCGCGAAGGTTTCATCTTGGTCTGAAATAGTGGATCAAGAACCGAGTAGCAGTGCTACAACTTACATATTATGCCACCTTGGTGCAGAATGCCTTGATTGTTGAAGGAGGTAGTGAACAAAGTTTGAAGGAGAAGGAAAAGGAAAATAGGAAAAGAAAGATAGGAATTCAAGGTGGAGGAGGAGGAACCGGGAACAGGAGCCTTCCAAGCAGGTTTGTCAAGGGAGTGGTGTCCCAACCTGCGAGAGGCCCCGGATTTAGAAAGGCCTCAAGAGAGAGCGTTGGCCAGGGCGGCGGACCATCTAAGGAAATATTTCACAACCAACCCTGTGCCCCAATACTGGAGTGTCAGACATGCGGAAAAAGACACCTTGGAGTGTGCAACTAGGCGAGAGCCCCTCTGAAATGCTACAGGTGTGACCAAACCGGACACCTCGTCAATAACTGGACCAAACCCAACATGGCGTATTTCCAGTGTGGGAAGGTAGGGCACATGAGGAAGGATTTCCAGATATTAAGGCCCCCAGCCTCGGGGATGAGCAGAGCTGCATCCAATCGGCTCCTAGCTGCTAGGACTTTCAACATGACCGTTCAGGATACTATCCGAAACACTGATGTGATAGCAGGTACCCTTTTGTTAAACTATGAACATAAAAATATTCTATTTGATTCTGGAGCGACCAAGTCTTTTATATCTCAAAATTTTGCTAAGAAGTTAAAACTTAACGCCATACCCTTACGCGAGGTATTACAAGTGGAAATAGCAAACCGAAAAATAATTCCTATAAATCAAGTACACCTTAAATGCAAGTTGAAACTAGAAGGGAAAGTCTTTGAGGTTGACTTAATCCCATTTACGTTAGGAGAATTCGATATTATCCTAGGAATGGACTGGTTATCCAGTACTGGAGCGCAGATAGATTATGAGCGAAAGAGGGTAAGGATAAGAGTGCAAAATGGAAAGGAAATAGTGTTCAAAGGTCAACAACAGAACCAGAAATTTATGACCATGATTCAGACTAATAGATTGTTAAAGAAAGGTAACGAGGCCTACTTGGCTTATGTGATGGATACTAAGAAGGAAGTTCCCAACATACAGGACTTTCCCGTTGTAAATGAATTCGAGGATGTGTTTTCAGAGAACTTACTAGGATTGCCACCCGACAGAGAAATAGAATTCGCTATAGAACTAGCACCAAGGATGACACCAGTGTCCAAGGCCCCTTATAGGCTAGCCCTAGTTGAGATGAAGGAACTAGCTTCTCAACTACAAGAATTATTGTATAACGGGATGATAAGACCCAGTGTGTCACCGTGGGGAGCACCAGTACTGTTCATAAATAAAAAGGATGGTGGTATGAGATTATGCATAGACTACTGAGAGTCGAATAAGCTGATTATCAAGAATATGTACCCTCTTCCTAGGATTGACTACCTATTCGACCAGCTCAAGGGTGTTGTGCACTTTTCCAAAATAGATTTGAGAACAAGATATCACCATTTGAAAATCAAACATGAGGATATACCAAAGACTGCCTTTCACACTAGGTATGGACATTATGAGTTCTTAGTCATGTCATTTGGGCTAACCAATGCACCCGCAGCCTTTATGGATTTGATGAACAGAGTGTTCAAGAAGTATCTAGACATATGTGTGATAGTTTTCATAGATGATATTCTAATTTACTCAAAGACAGAGTAAGAACATGTAGAACATTTATGGACAGTCTTAGAAATCTTGAGAAATGAGAAATTGTACGCCAAGTTCTCGAAATGAGAGTTTTGGTTAAAGGAAGTTTAGTTCTTAGGACATGTGGTAAAGGAGTTTTAGTCGACCCCGCCAAGATAGAGGCGGTATCCAATTGGGAAAGTCCGACTACCCCAACCGAGGTTAGGAGTTTCATGGGTTTAGCATGATATTATCGAAGATTCATGCAAGACTTTGCCAAGATAGCCGGCCTATTGACTAGGCTTACCCGAAAAACGGGAAAGTTCATGTGAACAGAGAAATGTGAGGAAAGCTTTCAGGAGTTGAAAAAGAGACCGGTGTCGGCACCAGTGCTCGCTCTTCCCGATGGAAAGGGAGAGTTTGTGATATACAGTTATGCCTCAAACAAGGGACTAGGATGTATGCTTATACAGCATGGAAAGGTTATTGCGTATGCCTCTCAGTAGTTGAAAGAATATGAGATCAGGTACCCAACCCTTGACCTAGAATTAGCAGCCATAGTATTTTCCTTGAAAATTTGGAGGCACTACTTGTACGGTGAAAAATGCATGTTTTACACAGACCATAAGAGCCTCAATTATATTTTTACTCAGAAAGAATTAAACATGAGACAGAGGAGATGATTAGAGATGATTAAGAACTACGATTGTGAAATTTTATAACACCCGGGTAAAACCAAAGTGGTGGCTGACGCCCTCAGTAGGAAGGAGGGATATAAAATGATAATGAAATCTGAGGAGTTAGTTAAGGAATTTGAAAGGATGGAGATCGACGTGAGAATAACCAGTAAAGGATCAGAAGGACTATTCGAGATCAAGTTAGTACTGGAACTTACTAAAAAGATACGAGTGTGTCAGGAAAAGAAGATGAATGAACAAAAAGAAAAATTGGCCGGTGAAGAAGTCAGATGCGAGAAAGATGAGAAGGGGATCATTAGGTATGCGTCCTGGATTTGGATTCCGAATGTGCAAGAACTAAAGGATGAACTGTTGCACGAAGGGCACAACTGCAGGTATTCAATCCACCCAGGGAGTACGAAAATATACCGTGACCTTAAGGAATATTATTGGTGGCCAAAAATAAAAAGAGAAGTAGCAGAGTGGGTCAACAAATGCTTGACATGCCAGAGAGTGAAGGCTAAACATTAGCGACTAAGTGGACTATTATGGTCCTTGGAAATTACAGAATGGAAATGGGAACATATAGCCATGGATTTTGTGACAGGCCTACCAAGGACTAAAACCAATCATGATGCCATATGGGTTATCACAGATAGACTAACCAAGTCCGCACACTTACTGCTAATCAACGAAAGGTACACTGTAGACAAGCTCGTGGATATTTACTTGAAAGAAATCGTAGTGAGACACGGTGTTTCTGTTTCTATAGTGTCAGATAGAAACCCAAGGTTTAACTCCCGGTCTTGGAAAAGCTTCCACGAGTGTGTAGGCACCAAACTGAATATGACTACCGCTTACCACCCCCAAACAGATGGGCAAAGTGAAAGGACTATTCAGACCCTAGAAGATATGTTGTGAGTATGTGCCATCGACTTTAAAGGGAATTGGAATGACCACTTACCCTTGATCGAATTTGCCTACAACAATAGCTATCACTCTAGCATAGGAATGCCTCCGTATGAAGCTCTTTACGGAAGAAGATGTCACTCTCCCTAATGTTGGGATGAGGTTGGAGAATATAAAATAATCGGATCCAAGTTAGTCCAACAAACCAGAGAGATGGTAGGACTCATTAGAAAGAGACTGGTAGCAGCTCAAGATAGACTAAAGAAGTATCTAACGCCCCACAGACCCGGGGTATAAGTCTGGGGGTTACTAGCTAATCTCCAAACCTGTACAACCTGTATAATAATAATGAAATATATCTAAACCCCTTTAACACTAACCAGGATCTTTTTAGGTTGAAGTATGAAAACAAGAACCACTAACTACTTTATTACAAACCAAATTCAAAATCTTACAAACTCTCTTTATTACAAACCAAAGTCTAACCAGTTTTAAACTAAGTTCATCTTTATTCAAACACACACACTAACTATCTACAGTCCACCTGTACAGGCAACTCAAAGCTTTCTTCCTGGATTGGAATCAACACCTTGGGTATGAGAGGGTCCTGTGGCTTGACTCGCTTCTTTACTACTCGAGTCCTGATAGGTTTCATTTTCCTTCTTAACTGAAAATAATAAGGTGAATAACAACAAGAAAGGGGTGAGCCAAAAATTGCTCAATAAGTCCGTAATGTATAAACAGTGTCTAATCAATTTAAATGAATAGGTAATCTGGTTATATTCGCAAAGATATAACCCTGCGAGAAAAGAACAAAGACCAATGTTGGCGAATACAAATCAACTAAACTGGTACACAAGTTCGCACCTATACACTTCTGATCAGCCAGGATACAGTGCATATCTATATCTCACTATATATATCCAGGAGGGTACCCAGGCTCTACGGCCCATATCAAGGATCCGGTTATGTCCCGGTCCTTAGGATAAAGTATAACCTTAATCCCAAACATCACTATCCAGTTCACGGAGTAGCAACCAGAACAATCAGTATGCTTTGATATATTCTAATCACCAGAATATACCAATGTGTATGTGTAACTATTGAAATATGAATAGGAAATTCAAAGGAAAAGGAGAAATCAAGAATCGAATGAAATATGAACAAGAAAATAGCAATTATGTATCAGTGTTTATGAATAAGGATCAAAAGAGTGCAAATATGATAAGCATCTGAAGAAACATCACTATTCTAAAATTAGAATAGAGAAAAACTTGCCTTTCACGTGATTTAATCCAAGTATTTCACCTTCGTCTATCACTGGCTCGACTCGCCTCACTGGTTTTGCTTCTATCAAAGAAATAGACTTATTTAGTCATCTCGTGTCTTCATCACGTCTCAAACTGATTTCACATAGCTCATATTATCTACCCATGCGCGTATTATTGACTCGTTTACTATTTAATAGCACATAGGACTCAGTTAACCACATAATACACATAAGCACATAAGTAATACAAACATTTTAGGTTTAAAATAATTTTTAGGAATCGAAATCGACTCGCTATTCCCTTAACTAATCATTATCTGACTCGTCTCTACACAAGATAAGGCGTATAAATAATTAAATGTCAAAATTCAACTAGTTTCTAAAATAAATTAGGGTTTAATATTATTTTTCATGAAAACAGATTATTTTTTTTGAGTAAAAGGGCTTTCGTTTCGCTCGAATCGGATAAACGGTTCAATTATACTCAAATAAATACAGATAAATCAATTTATTATTTAATATAAATAATTATTACTAATTTTTAAACCCTAAAAATATTTTTAAATAATTATTTGGGATGAATCAGAATTAAAAATGGTTTTTCTATAATTTTTGCAATTAAAGTAAATTTATTATGATTTATTGAAGAGTGTTTCATTAATTATCAAAATAATTAATCATTTTTAAATAATTAATAAATAATAATTAATTAATTAATAAATAAGAAAATAAATAAATCTAATTTTTAAAAAATATTTCAGAATTATTTATAATATAAATCAATTAATTAAATAATTAATTAATCAATTTATAAAATAAATAAAACTGATTTTATAACTCAAATAAAAAAAATAATAATAATTCTCAGAATCATTTGTAAGAAATCCATCTCTGACAATTATGGATCAAAACCGGGTTGCAAAACGAGTTGCAACCGGGTCACCAAGAACATCCCGGGTTGGGGATGAACTGGCCGGAACTTGCCCAGAATCCGGCCCAGAATCCAGCGACCGGCCCGAATTCTGGCAAGTCTAATTCATGCTCAAAACAACACCGTTTGGTGTGTTTTGAACTGGGTTTTCATTGTACATCAATACAACAATTTAACCACGGCGACAACATCACAGAATCATCCCTGGAGCTTCATCTCCGGTGAAAAACTTCAAACTCCGATGAACTTTTCCAGATTCCGCTGAAGTCATTTTCAGGCCAAATCACGAATCGTTCGTACTCGTTTTTACTGGGAATCGATTCCAAATTCAGTTCTAAACATTATTCAACTATCAACATCACCTAATAACCCTCAGGCTATGTTCTCCGATCAAACCGACTTAAAGTCCGGCCAAAATCCGATTTCACTAATTTGTACATCAAAACTCACGTTCTATATATCAAAATAAAGCTTATAACACACACAATCAAACCCCTATATTCAATCATATCTTAGCTATCTTTAAAATCAAAAATGATTAAACAAAAAAATACATAAACCATAAATATAGTACTATCAATTCAAGCATTCGTCTATAAAATTAATTAGCAGGAATCGATCATAAATCATCAAAGAAAGCTATTTGCAACATCAATTTCAACAGATAACCCCAAATAAAAAAGTACCAAATCGGGTATAAACCCTAGAAATCGAATATCAAAAACAACAAATCAAAACTTCAAATTGATGGCAAAAACAGAAAGAACGGATCAAAACCTGTGATTTGAGTACTCGAACTGTTTGATTTGGTGTAGAAATCAGATCAAAATCAGTGTTTGATTGTTCAACCCGAATTTGAAACCCGACCCGGTTCTTGAGAGAATTTGGGGATTTTCTGATTTTTAATTATTAATTATAATTAACTAAATAAGAATAGGCTATTAATAGTAGTAAAAATAATACTCCTAATTACAATTAAGGCCCTAATTATACATCTATTAAAATTAATTGGCCCCTAATTTTATAATTTTTGAGTATTAAAATTTAATTTTTAAATATTTAATATATACAATATATATGCCAAAAATTCCCAAAAATTGTGAATAACTCAAAAATGGAAAGAAATGGTATAAATGAAAATCCTATAATTTTATATAAAAAATATGATTTTTGTGGGGTTTTTGACACCCAATGGGGCCCGGTAAAGTCATTTTTCGCGAAATTAGAAAATTTATAAAATACCTCGATGTCAAGAATAACATCATGGTACAAGTCGTTTGATGAAAAATAAAGCCCATTATTTTATTTGAAATATTAGCTATAAAGTCATATTTCGGGTCTTATAACTTTTGATGCGAAGGCTATAAATATAAAATAAAATATCCGACAAATAACCTGAAAATACCCGGACGATACAAAATGCACGTAACATGTAGTAGTTAGGGTTTTACTACTATTTACACATAAATGACACATTAACACACATAATTTATTATAAATATGATATAATACAAGCATAATTTTCCCAGACGTTACATCCTTCCCCCTTAATAGGATATTGTCCTCAGAATCTCGCTATGAAAACAAATGGGGATATTTTTCTAACATTTCATTCTCAAGTTCCCAGGTCGATTCTTCAACCATAGGATTTCTTCACAAAACTCACACTAAAGATACAGACTTATTCCTCAACACTTTCTCTTGCCGATATGGAATTCTTACCGGTTGTTCTACATAAGACAAATCAGGTTGAATTTCTATCGGCTCATATTCTATTACATGTCTAGAATCAGTATTATATTGCTTAAGCATTGACACGTGAAATACATTATGGATATGCTACATGTGAGGCGGTAAAGCTAACTCGTAAGCAACTTTTCCAGCTTTCTTTAAGATTTCAAATGGACCAACATATCGCGGCTTCAATTTACCGTTGTTGCCAAATCTGGTCAATCCTTTCCATGGCGATATTTTGAGTAATACATGCTCTCCTTCTTGGTATTCCATATCTTTCTTAGTTTGATCTGCATATTTGGGTTATCGATATTGCGCTGCATCTAGTCGCTTTCAAATAAGCTCTATCTTCTCTTTGGTTTGTTGAATCAATTTGACCCAAAATCTTGTGTTCTCCAACTTCATCCTAATACATCGATGATCTGCATTTTTTTCCATATAAAACTTCATAAGGCGGCATTCCAATGCTCGCGTGATAGTTGTTGTTGTAAGAAAAATCGGCTAAAGGTAAATGCTCGTCCCAACAGCCTTCAAAATCAATCACACAAACTCTTAACATGTCTTCGATTGTCTGGATAGTTCTTTCACTTTTCCCATCAGTTTACGGATAATAAGCGGTACTCATATTTAATTTAGTTCGAAGACATTCTTGAAATTGTCTCTAAAATCTTGAATTGAAACGGGGATCTCGATCAGACACAATAGATATTGGAACTCCATGTCGCATCACAATTTCCTAGAGATATAAGTGCACTAGCTTGTCGAGTGAAAATCTTTCATTGATCGGTAGAAAATGTGCTGACTTCGTTAATCTATCAATGATTACCCATATTGCGTCATGATTTGCTTTAGTCCTTGGAAGTCCTACCACAAAATCCATTGTTAGATGTTCCCACTTCCATTCTGGAATATCCAATGGTTGCAGTAATCCACTTGGATGTTGATGTTCCACTTTGACTCGCTGGCATGCGTAACATTTACTTACCCATTCTGTTATCGCCTTTTTCATATTTGGCCACCAAAAGTTTTCCTTCCGATCGCGGTACATTTTCGTACTTCGTGGATGTGTGGAATATTTCGATCTGTGAGCATCTCGTAATATTTCTTCCTTCAGTTCTGCCATATTAGGGATCCAGATTCTTGATATAAAGCATAGAATTCCTTCATTATCCTTCTAGGTTGTGATTCCTTTTCCCGTTAAGTTGTCATCTTGACCCATCACTTCTTCTTGACATCGTCGAATATTTTCTAACAATATTGGATGAAAAGTCATGGTGTAAATAACTTCAGTAGGTTCATTGGGAACACGAATCTCAATTTCTAACATGTCAAATTCCTTGGCTAACTCTTCAGATGAAGTTAACAAATTCAATCTTTCTTTTCTGCTCAGTGCATCTGCCACAATGTTCGCATTTCCTGGATGATAGCTGATTGTAACATCGTAATCTTTGATCAATTCTAACCATCGTCGTTGCCTCGTGTTAAGTTCCTTCTGCGTAAAAATGTACTTTACACTTTTATGATTCGTGTAGATTTCGAATTTCTCCCCATAAAGATAGTGTCTCCAAAATTTCAATGCGAATACGATCGCTGCTAATTCCAGATCATGTGTAGGATATTTCTGTTCATGAGGTTTTAATTGTTTCGAGGCATATGCAATTACGTTACCGTGGTGCATCAGTACACATCCTAGTCCGTGGTATGAAACGTCATTGTAAATGACAAAATCTATATGCTCATCTGGTAACACAAGTACCGGTGCAGTTACTAACCGATTCTTCGGTTCTTGAAAACTTTCCTCACACTTGTCATCTCATAAGAACTTTTCACTTTGTCTAGTCTACTTGGTCAATGGCGTTTCTATTTTAGAAAAATCCTTGACGAACCTTCTATAGAATCCTGCTAATCCCAAAAAACTTCGAACCTCTGTTAGTGTCTTCGGCCTTTCCCAATTTAACACAGCTTCAATCTTCGATGGGTCAACTTGAATGTCTTCCCTGCTAATGATATGCCCTAAAAATTGTACTTCTTTTAACCAAAATTCGCATTTCGAGAATTTCGCGTACAACTGTTCTTTTCTTAGAATTTCCAAAGCAATCCTCAAATGCTCGGCATGCTCCTCTTCAATCTTCGAGTAAATCAAGATATCATCAATAAATACAATCACGAACTTATCCAAGTACCTCTTGAATACCCTATTCATCAAATCCATGAATGTTGCTGGCACGTTGGTCAACTCTAATGCCATTATGAGAAATTCATAATGTCCGTATCTGGTACGAAAAGCAGTCTTGGGAATATCTTCAACTTTGATCTTCAATTGATGATAGCCAGATCTTAAGTCTATCTTAGAAAACCATGCAGCTCCTTTTAGTTGATCAAATAAATCATCGATTCGTGGAAAATGATATTTAATCTTAATAGTTAACTTTTTAAAATCCCGATAGTCGATGCATAGTCATATGCTACCGTCTTTCTTCTTTACAAACAATACCGGTGCACCCCATGGGGATACACTGGGTCTTATAATTCCCCTATCTAGAAGATCTTGTAAATGCGTTGACAATTCTTTTATTTCAACTGGTGTCATTCGATATGGAGCTTTCGAAATTGGTTCCATACCTGGCGCTAAATCGATTATAAAATCAATTTCTCGGTCCGGCGGTAACCCTGTAAGTTCATCTGGAAAGACATCAGGAAATTCACCTACAACTGGAATATCTTCTTTCTTGGGACTTCCCTTTTCTGTATCTAACACATAGGCTATATACATTTCACATCCCTATCGTAGCAATCGTTTGGTTTGCATTATTGTCAGAAATTTCTTTTGCTGTTTTTCACCTCTGAACATTACCGTTGTATTTCGCGCAGTTCGCAATTTCACTTTCTTGTTCGCGCAATTGATCTGGGCATTATGATAAGCTAACCAATCAATTCCCAAAATAACGTCAAACTCTTCTAACTTAAAAGTAATCAGGTCTACGGAGAAATGATGTTCGACTATTTCGATATCACATGTAGGACATACTCGATCTACTAGAACTTGGTCGTCATTCGCTCATTTTATAATTAACGTCTCGCCAAACCATTCAGTTTCACAACATATCTTATCAATAAATTCTTCGGAAATAAAAGATCATGTAGCTCTAGAATCAGTTAGTACTTTTAAATTTACAGAGTTCACCAAAAGTGTTCCTGCAATCACACTAGGACTCTGCACAACTTACTTCATTGTCATGTTAAAAGTCCTTGCTCTGGGCTGATTAGGCTGTGGTGGAGGAGGTAATGCCAATACCTTAGGAATACTAGCTGTCATTGCTGGTCCTCTGCAATCTCTAGCGATCTATCCTTTTTTTCCACACTGGAAATAAGTAACTTCTGTTTTCCCGCTGGATATTCATTAGAATAGTGCCCTTTCTGCTTCCATCTGAAACACGTCACATTTGCCTTGATACAGATGCCAGTATGTTTCTGACCACATGTCTTGTAGTACGGCACTGGGACTCTAACAATTCCCTGCTGGTTAAGAGCTTGGAAATGGTTACCTGCTTTCTGGTTGCCTTGTCCTATCCTTTTAAAATTCATATTTGCCCGGGCTTGAAATTTTGACTTCCTGCTGAAACGGTTCTGAAAACTTCCCTGCCCCCTTTCCTTTTGAGATCTCTCACTTTCTCCCTCAATAATCATGGCTTTCTGACCACAACGGTAAAGTCGTTAATTCAAAACCTGCCACTTGTCCGCGAATCCACGGTCGCAATCCCTGTTGGAATCTTTGGGCTCATTTTTCTTCAGTATCAACTTGTTCTTGGACAAAACTAGCCAACTCAGTAAACTTGGATTCGTATTCTGTCACAGACATATTCCCCTACTTCAGCTCTAAGAACTTGATCTGCATCTAATTTTTCACATATCGAGGAAAATGTTTTTCTAAAAATAACTCTTTAAACCTATCCCAGGTCACAATGTCTTCACCTTCTAATGCTTTTCTAGATTCCCACCAATAATTCGCTTCCCCTTTCAAAAAGTAGCTAGTAAAATCAGTCTTTTGGTCCTCACCTACTTTCACAAGCGCAAATGCTTTTTATTTCCCTCAACCATGTTGTAGCCATAATAGGATATATTATTTCCTCAAACTCTGGAGGCTTAACTGACTGAAACTGCTTGAAGGTAACAACAGGCATAGCTGGTGGTATCTGGGGTTCAGGAAGGGGTGGCTGTTGTAACATCAATTGCTGAATATGTTGTTGTTGTTGTTGTTGTTGTTGCATTTGTTGTTGTATCATTACCATCTGTTGTTGTATCAGATGGAACATTTGGTTCATGGGGTCATTAGTCTATCCCTCAGAGTTGCTGTTGGAGGTTTCGGTTCTAGTCTTTCTCTTTGGTGCCAATTTCTGATAATAAAACAAGTAATTCTTTTTAACAGTTTATTAAATAATTGACAATAAATAAAGTAACAATTTATCCTGTATTAACAAAATTTAAATAATTATTTATGGAAGGAAAAATAATTTGCTTAATATAAAAACAGGAAATGTAAACAATCGGTTGAAATGATTTGTAATTTGTAATGGGAATGATGGTACACTATTTTTAAATTTAAACAAAATTTAAAATATGGAAAACTATAAGACGATAAAGTAAATGTAAATGCTGTAAAACTGTAAAGACTAAAATTTAAATAAAAGAAAATTTGAAAAAGTTCATTTTATATATATAACCCCAGCCTCAGGTGCAAGTGCATGGTACAAAAAGTCTCGATCAAAACCATTATGGCTGCTACTGCTACAAGTCAAGCTAAGCACTACTCATATACATCACTAACTATACTATACTAGGCTGCATCTATCTACATCAGTCACATATACTACACATCTCGTCTCCTGCTGTCAGATCTCAAAACCCTGGCGGAATACGCCTTAGCTTATCCCAGAGTATCTGGACAACTATCTGTGCCAAATGAAGAACCCTATGAAACTCCGCATAAGAAGGCGGCCCTTCATGCATCAAAGCATCTAACTCAAAGGTAGCACTCATCACTGTGGACCGAAGCCTCTGTCTCATCATTTAATCCGGTTGAAGTGCGGCTAATGGTCCTCGGTCTCTCTGATCAAATAAATGCATAATCTCCCTGCAATGGAATCTCCAATACTCAGCATCCTCTCTCATAACACTGTAATCATGATACGGTACCATATATGGCTGTGTCACATGTCCTACAGACTCCTACGATGGAACTCTGGTATCTCTGTAGTACCCTGCTATGGGAATCCCAACTGTAACCCTACATCATGCTCATCCATACCCTCAACCGGGGCCATCTGAAATATATCTGGCTCTGGGGCATGCACCTGAATATGAGGTAACACTGCTGGTGGTAGAAACTCTGGCTCAACCTCTGGAATGAACTGATACTCTACCAGAAGTGGAGGTGGAAGCATCGGCTCAAAGAACTCTAGTGGATCAAACATCTCTACCGGATCAGGAATCAGCTCTGGCACTGGTGGTGCTGGCTCCTGGGGTAATGGTGGTGGTGGTGGAAAAGGTGGAAATACATGCTCAGATACTGGTGGAATAATTGGTGCGACTAGTCCTATGACTGTCCTCTCGGATGAACCTGAGTAACCTGACGACGCCATCTGATAATGTAACAAGGAAAGAAGAAAGGTCATTTAATAGTCCTAGAACTTATACCTTCCTAGTCTTAATTTATCTAAATCCTAGAACTGCTCTTCCTATTTGACTACTCCTATCTTATGCGATCTTCCTATCTTATCTTAATCCTAATGTTCTTGTTTTCATGGACCTAACCTACAGCTCTCATACCAAACCTGTAACGCCCTCCAGACCCGGGGTATAATTCTGGGGGTTACTAGCTAATCTCCAAACCTGTACAACCTGTATAATAATAATAATGAAATATATCTAAACCCCTTTAACACTAACCAGGATCTTTTTAGGTTGAAGTATGAAAATAAGAACCACTAACTACTTTATTACAAACCAAATTCAAAATCTTACAAACTCTCTATATTACAGACCATTGTCTAACCAGTTTTAAACTAAGTTCATCTTTATTTAAACACACACACTAACTATGTACACTCCACTTGTACATGCAACTCAAAGCTTTCTTCCTGGATTGCAATCAACACCTTGGGTATGAGAGGGTCCCGTGGCCTGACTCCCTTCTTTACCACTCGAGTCCTGATAGGTTTCATTTTCCTTCTTAACTGAAAATAATAAGGTGAATAACAACAAGAAAGGGGTGAGTCAAAAATTGCTCAACAAGTCCGCAATATATAAACAGTGTCAAAGCAATTTAAATGAATCGGTAATCTGGTTATATCTGCAAAGATATAACCTTGTGAGAAAAGAACAAAGGCCACTATTAGCGAATACAAATGACCTAAACTGGACACAAGTTAGCACCTATACCCTGCTAATCAGACATGATATAGTGCAGATCTATATCTCACTATATATATCCAGTCGGGTACCTAGGCTCTACGGCCCATATCAAGGATCCGGTTATGTCCCGGTCCTTAGGATCAAGTATAACCTTAATCCCAAACATCAATATCCAGTTCATGGAGTTGCAACCGCAACAATCAGTATGCTTTGATATATTCTAATCACCAGAATATACCAATATGGATGTGTAACTATTGAAATATGAATAGGAAATTCAAAGAAAAAAGGAGAAATAAAGAATCGAAATGAAATGTGAACAAGAGAATAACAATTGTGTATCAGTGTTTATGAATAAGATTCAAAAGAGTGCAAATGTGATAAGCATCTGAAGATACGTCACTATTCTGAAATTAGAATAGGGGAAAAACTTGCCTTTTACACGATTTAATCCAAGTATTTCACCTTCGTCTATCACTGGCTCGACTCGCCTCACTGGTTCTGCTTCTATCAAAGAAATAGACTTATTTAGTCATCTCGTGTCTTCATCACGTGTCAAACTGATATCACATAGCTCCTATTGTCTACCCATGTGCGTATTACTGACTTGTTTACTATTTAATATCACATAGGACTTAGTTAACCACATAATACACATAAGCACATAAGTTATACAGTTATTTTAGGTTTAAAATAATTTTTAGAATCGAAATCGACTCGCTATTCGCTTAACTGATCATT
The DNA here is from genome assembly GCF_009905375.1 of Apium graveolens. Taxonomy (NCBI): domain Eukaryota; kingdom Viridiplantae; phylum Streptophyta; class Magnoliopsida; order Apiales; family Apiaceae; genus Apium; species Apium graveolens. The sequence goes on along the minus strand of NC_133655.1, from coordinate 49,815,244 downwards.
ATCTGACTCGTTTCCTATTTTCTGGAATTTATCGGACTCGTCTCTACACACGATAAGGCTTATAAATAAATAAATGTCAAAAGTCAACTAGTTTCTGAAAGAAATTAGATTTTAATATTATTTTTAATGAAAACATATCATTTTTCTGAGCAAAAGGGCTCGTTTTGCTCGAATCGGATAAACGGTTCAATTAATATCAAATAAATATAGATAAATCAATTTATTATTTAATATAAATAATTATTACTTATTTTTAAACCCTAAAAATATTTTTAAATAATTATTTGGGTTAAATCAGAATTAAAAATGGTTTTTCTATAATTTTTGGAATTAAAATAAATTTAATATAATTTATTGAAGATTTTTTGATTAATTATCAAAATAATTAATCATTTTTAAATTATTAATAAATAATTAATAAATAATTAATTAAGAAAATAAATTAATCTAATTTTTAGAAAATATTTCGGAATTATTTATAATATAAATCAATTAATTAAATAATTAATTAATCAATTTATAAAATATATAAAACTGATTTTATAATTCAAATAAAATAAAAATAAAAATAATTCTCAGAATCATTTGTCAGAAATCCATCTCTGACAATTATGGATCAAAACCGGGTTGCAAAACGGGTTGCAACCGGGTCACCAAGAACATCCCGGATTGGGGATGAATTGGTCGGAACTTGCCCAGAATCCGGCGACCGGCCCGGATTCCGGCAAGTTTAATTCATGCTCAAAACAACACTGTTTGGTGTGTTTCGAACTGGGTTTTCATTGTATATCAATACAGCAATTCAACCACGACGACAACATCACAGAATCATCCCTGGAGCTTCATCTCCGGTGAAAAACCTTCAAACTCCGACGAACTTTTCCAGATTCCGCTGAAGTCATTTTTAGGCCAAATCATGAATCGTTCGTACTCGTTTTTACTGGGAACCGATTCCAAATTCAGTTCTAAACAGTATTCAACCATAAACATCACCTAATAACCCTAAAATTACTCAAATAAAGGCATTTCTTTTCTCAAAAATTTCCAAATAAATATTTAATTTACAACTCACATAATATGACCCTTAAGACTCATAAAAGCACATAATTGACTCGCTCTTGGTATATATAAACATATATACATATAATTCAACTAAAAATATACCGGTTGTAACAATATTCGTACAACCAAAGTTGGCTTTTACTAGTTTTGTGTTATCTGATTTGTGTCATCACCATTACATGCTAAGGTTAAGAACAAAAAGGCTATTGAATGAAGTATTTAATGAAGTTAGGATCCCATGCTTGTCAAATATATTAAATCAACCATTTTTGTTCTCTTAGTTATAATTGTTAGTTTAATTCTTAGTTATAAACAATCTCAACTTGTTATCTATCTTAGCATTGGATAATAACCATATCATTGTTGCATAGCTGCATATTCTTAAATTAACCAAAGAGTCTCCGTGGGAACAAATTTGATCTAAATCTTATACTACTTGCGAAGCGTCTATTTGCGTCTACTTGCGTGTATTATTAGTGTGTGTTAACGCCCTAACACAACACATGTTTCATTCTTAGCTATATGAAATAAGGATTATTACACGCAAGTTTCCATGTCAGTCGAGGAAATTATTTCATGTCAGCTTGTTTTTCTCAAGGATTATTACATAGAGAAGTTATTTGTATTATTTTTCATTTGATATCTACAATATTAAAGTGCATAAAATGAATTAGTCTACAGATGATCATTAAAATATATTCAAATGATTATTCATATATATTCACAATATATATCTCCCATATTTGTATCAAATCAATAACCCTAACTATTAATTTGGAAAGAATATCTTCTATATCCTTTCTAGTGAGCCAAGATCCATATTTCACCATGTGTTAGGTATGCTTTGGCTTTTATCCTAAAACATGATTATTTAGGTAGATAATATTTATCAATTATATCAACTATATAACTCTTGGATATCTTGGTGGAACAACATTTGCTCATATTTATCTAATAAATCTTGCCTAACTCTATGCCTTTAAGTTCACAGTCCTATTGTGGTAACTTAGTTAAGTCAAACCCAATAGTCAAAAAATATCAATATACTTCAACACATCTCCCACGATAGATGGTAGTACTTCGCTTTGGCCAACCCACTCCTTATCGATCAACTTGATATTAACTTGATATTAACTTGATATTGGACTCATTGGAAGGTATCTGATCAACTTGATATTAACTTTAGGCTTTTGTTAATTTTAAAACTATCGTGATCCCACCATAAAGAGATTCCCAATTTTTCCTTGAATAAAATACTTCAAATCAATATTCGTCAATGGTTTGATTTGCAGGTAGTGAGGGAGTCACAACGGTCTCGCATACAACCCACAACCTTACAAGTTCAACGAACTAGATTTTGACGAAATCGCCTCATTTTAGAAATAAAAAAGATTAGTATTTTATTCCATGTTTCATAAACACTAGAATCTCATAATCGTTTATTCATTTTAAAATCTTGAGGCGTTACAGATTTTAACTTATTTAGCAAGTATGGCATGGGTATCATATCTAATACATACATCCTTAATCTAATCAAGCATGCGTTTTTATAAACTACTCTACACATACATTCATCATATGTGCATATATATGTTAAGTGGAATAAATAAATGTGGTTGGTTATGGATTTATCCTATATGATCTTCATCAAGCCAATGACAAAGATCTAGGTCAATCTAAGGTGGAAAATAAATACAAGCTAACTATTACATGTCTTATTTCTTGTATTGCTTCCTTGAATAGCCTTCATGTAGAATTACCCTTCCTTGATCTTTAAATCTTCATGTCTTCATGTATATTATGTTACGACCGGTATTTCTAACTTATCTATGTATAATTATGTGTTTATAATCTAGATTTAAATTATGTTGAATTATAAATGTGGATGATCTATATGTTGAGTGCCTATAAATTAACATTTAGTATTTTTAATTGATAATCAAAAGTATTTCATTCTATATGAAAAATTGATTTTTAAAATCTTTTAACAACAAATTTTCATATTTTATATCATTAAATTTCTAAAATCACAAGCTATTTTATAATATTTATTTTGTGATTTATGGAAGTATATTTATTTTTATAGCAATTGTTTTATATAAATTATTTGATTTTTAATTTGCAATTTACTTAGTTTCCCATGCATGCATTTTGCTCCCAAAAACAAATTAAGGGCAAACTTGGAAATTCCAACCCCACTAACTACTACTTTACTAGCCAAATTACTACCTTATCCTGGCATGCAAAATGACACAAGCTTGCTTGAGGGTTACTCTTGCAAATTCTCACTTCCACTCACTTTCTAGTCAAATCAAAACCATAAAAATCAAGTACAACTTGTCATAATCACACTCACTTCACTCCACTCCAACCTCACCTCTCTTCTCCCTCTCCCTCTCTCGGCCCTCTCTCTCGGCCTTCACTCTCGGCCGAAGCCCCCCACCCCATTTTTCTTCATTTTTCATTCAAAGATCCATCTTCCATTTTATTAATCTTACTTCCAATATCTTTTTCTTTAATAATCCAAAGAGTTTAGGGAGAAAAATCTATGTTTTGATCTTGCATGGTAGTGTTTTGTTAAACTGAAAGTGAACACCCTTGATTCTTGTGAATCTAAGGCTTTCACCATGAGATATATTATCATATGGTTGATAATGGCTAGACATGAGTGTGTCACATTCATGCAAATGTTGTTTTCACCCTAATCCATTCGGCCATGACTTGTTAGGAGCCGAATGGATGGTATTCTTGTTGCCTTATTAATTTTTTTGTGTTTATGTGATAATAGCTTGGTTTTGGAAATAAAAACTTGATAAAACTCTTTGCATGCTAAGTGATCACATTAGTTATGGTTAATTCTAGGCTTGCATGTTGATTCTATGATGAAATTTATATGGAAACCATATTGTTTTTGGCTTGTAAGTTCGAAAGCATGCATGCATAGGTTCAACTCATGATTTTCGAAAGTTCTTGATTACTTGGATTGATTTTTGTTAATAATCTCTAATTTCAATTAAGTTAGGATATTAATTATGATATTTGCTCCTTGTTATGTGTTTTTTATTTGTATATATATGGAGGATTTAAGTTGTTATTTTCGAAATTGAGATGACTTGTAATTAGTATATTATTTTGACTCTTGTTTTGCTATATTGCACTTTAGGTAAGGATGATCTCCACTAAGCCAATATTGTGTTTGGGAGTTTTATTTCAGTAGATTTCCTTGGTTGAGGCTTGGGTTGGATTTTGATTGATGTTTGGTTTGGTTTGTCAAGTGGGAAACATGGTGGAAAGGGGTACATTAGATTCTGCAGAATTTGAGTTTGGTCCCATGAGGTTTAGAGTGAGATTTGACCTTTTCATTGTAATGCACTTTGAGGCCCAAGTCACCAGAAGCTAGTAATAGGGGTATACTTCAGATTTTAGGTGTTTGTTAGAGGTTTGTAGGTTGTTTGGTTAGGTGCACGAGTGAAAACACTAAATCTGTCTAGCAGGGGACAGTTTTACCGCAATGAAGAAATGGGGAGTTTTGACCATGTCATGGGTAGGCCCTCACTAAGACTTGGTTGGGCTAGTTAGAGGGAGTGTCTGAGGTGTTTTTCCAGCCATATTTCATAGGAATTGATTTAGGATCATGTGTCACAAGTTAGTGCAAATCAGGACATTTTTCTGTCTAGAAAATAGGGGAACATTGGACTTTAGTGCAAATCTGGGGTCTAGATCTGGGGTTTACTTGCCTACTACCAATCATAAATTAACGGGGTCTCGACAGTCTATCTGAAAGAGATGTGTCCTAAGTCCAATCATGTATGATGATTTAGGAATAACTTTTATGTAATCTGTTTTGATTTCATTGATATTAATAAAAGATTTGTTTTGGTTTTATTGCGGGCTTTATCTATTTAAGTGTTTAAATAAGATATACCATAGTTTAGAGTAAAGCTTTTTATGGATTATGATGAGATCATAATATTGAGACCTAAAAAGATGATAACTCTGAACTTAAATATTTCCTGGTTGTAGGATTACTAACTGGTAATTAGTAATCCGCAAAGATCGGTACATACTATGCTTGCTTCATTACGAAGGATGTCTATTCTCATAGATATTTGTGTGGTGACACTATAGCTAGTATGTAGGTGCTTATTATAGAATAAGTTCACTGAACATGACTCACATAGCTGAACAACTGATGGAGTTCACTCACATGTCAGCAGTTGTTCATATAGTGATAGTTGTACAAGTATCCTTAGACTTGAGGTCATCATAGTCATCTTGTGTACACTGAACTATGCTTTGGTTTAGTTCTTAGTCTCCAGGGACAATTATAAGGGCTCTACTGGGTATAGAAATTTGTACACGAAGATAGTGTATGATCAATAAAGGATCTACCCCTTCCAGTGAAGGAAGAGAATGTTCAATGCTGATCCACTTATGCTAGTTCAGGAATCTCTGGCCAGAGTGAATGAAATTAGAAAGGAGTTTCCAATTCACATTAATTAGAACTAAGCATAGTGAATGGGAAAGCATATGATTAAATAAGATAGGCTTGACACGAGTTCCATGCCTTGTATTTAATCATGACATTGCAGGGTAGAAGGAATTAATTGTACAATAACTATTCACTGAATAGGTTCTTGGTATTCTAAGCAGTGAATTCGTATTATCCGGACAGTCGCGATATGCTGAGAAGTATCCCTCACGATGTAGAATAAACATGATTAATTTATTAATTAACCATATTTAATAAATTAGAGAATTTATATAAATAATGATAAAATAGTTTTATTATTATTTATTTCTACTATCGGCTTAATATTGAACCTACAGGGTCACACCATAAAAGAGAATGATTTAATGGTGGAGCAATTAATTAATAATGGCTGGTAATTATTTATTTGTGAAATAAATAATAAATTAGAAAATTTAATAATTAATTACATGAGATTTAATTAATTATAAAATTAATTAAGAAAAGTTCTTAATATTATTAATTAAGAATTTAATTTTGGAAATTAAATCAAGTGAGAGAATTATTTTGCTAAAGTGTTTAGAAAAGGAATTAATGATTAAAAGGTGTTTTAATTATTAGTTAATTGGTTAATAAGAATAATCAATTAAAGGGTTAATAATAATAATATTTTATGGGAAAATTTTCAGCTGAAAATTTTGCCTATAAATATACTATTATAAACCATATTTGCCTCAACCCAAATAAAAACCCTAATTCTAAAGTAGAAATTAGAGGGAGACAACTAATTCTCTCAACCTCTTCATCCTCCATTACATTGATCTCTTGGTGGATACCGGTGGAGTGCTTCACACTTGAGGAGCAGCTGCTAGGGATTTCCGTTCATCGTTCTTGGATCTCTATTAAAGACCTCCATATTTCCATTAACGTAAAGCTTCTTAAGGTAAACATACTGAACTACGAATTAAATATTATTTTTCGCATGGATCCTGCGGAGGGTTTCAGTTTTTTTTTAAGATTTAAATTTACGTTTTCGTTGCGTTTATGTGCCTAAAACCCTTCACTATCAACCCAGAATCTCCCTACATTGTTCGCTCCAAAAATGCTAATCCTCCCTCATACTAGTAAACTCTCTGTATGGGATAATACGGGGCTCTCTTATATCATAAACTGATCCTCTGAATGCTACTCCCATGGCATTAGCTAAACCCTGCTAAACAACCTCTGATGTTGGGTCTAAGGGAACTACCGGCTGCTCAACCTCCTGCTCACCCATAAACTATATCTGAGACATCTGAAATACATCAGGAACAGGTGCATACAGGGCTAAGGGAACTGGAGCGATTACTGGCTGTGGCTGCGGCTCAAAATCCTATGGATAGTGGTATACTGGTGGTGGATGTGGCTCGAAACCTGGTGGAAATTCTATCTGATCTGGTATCTATAATGGAGCCTGTGGATCTAGTGGTACATGCTCTCTGTGTCTACACTCTGACGAAGTCTCCATCTGATAAAATAATCATAACATAAGAGAAAGTCAACTTTTGATCCTAAAATCCACAAAATATTAACCTAATTCCTAAAGTTACCTAATATAAACCATTACAACTCTATTCCTATTTTTATTCCCTAAAAATACAACAAGAATTACAGAACGAGTTTTGAATGTAATTCTAGCTAGTTTTTCAAAATAAAAGAATGTTCTGACTTGATAAATATAACAGTGTTTGATTAGAAATGCTGTGGAATAAAAGAGTGATACAAATAAAAACACTTAGGTAATAAAAACACAAGCTTTTAAAACCTTCTGGTGCATTTGAAAGTATCCACCAGATATATATATATATATATATATATATATATATAAAATGAGAACCCTGTGATGCTTTGAATAGCTCACAGCTGCTTACAAGTTTAAACAACTAAACTTCAGAGAAATGCTTACAGAATACAACTTGATATGTTTCTATGAAAATAGGCTTGCTTAGTTAATTATTCTACTTGCTACACTTGGTTTATATATCACCAAGTTTACATGATAATAAGATAAGATAATAAAATAAAACATATCTAGTCTAACTCCATGTTGTTTCACTACTCTATTCCAGCATCTTTGAATATCTTCTCAATTGCATGGAAATGGTAATGCTTCTTTGTTCTCAAATTCCTGCTTAACAGGCTGCCACATTCCTTTTGCAAACAACCAACGCATGTGACTGTTTTGTCACTGTCAACAACTATTTGAATTTGATCATCCGTCAGGACTATGCTTGTCATCCGTCGGGTGCTTTGTTGATCATCCGTCGAAAGTCTTGTAGATCATCCGTCGGGAGTCTATCTGCCACTTGACTCTATTTGACTTATATGGAATTACAAGACATCTTATATTTACAATTAATTAACCTATTCTACATATCAATCTAATAGTCAACATGACTTATAAAACCCTAAGTAATCTACTTGACCAATACACGTTGTTTGCAGAAATGTGCTACAGTTCTTATTTGTTACATAACCTACTCACTCGATGGATGTCAATTTGTCATCCGTCGGGACTACAAAGTTTATCCATTGGGACTATATTAGATCATCCATCGAGTGCTACAAAATTCACTAAGTTAAATCTACTAAGGTGTTTTGTTTAACTTATCATCAATTTCACAATATATTCCTAACTATCTCCCCCAATTTATGTCTACTGGAATTGTAGCCATAAATTAAGAAAAATTTGATGATAAAAAAACCCTAAAAATACAGATTAAAAAGTAGTAGATAAAACTGATAAGTGCTACAAAAATTATTGAAAATTGAACAAAGTAAAGTGTACAAAGAGTTCTCACAATCATTATCAAGGTGCTCCTCTAGTCTGAGAAGATAATTCAATTTCCTTGATTGTTTGAATTTCTTCCCAAGCTTCCTGTTGTTTTCCTCTATTTAATTCTGGAGTTGTCTGTGGAATTCAAGTTCATCAGCTTCAGATAGATCCAGCATTTCTTGCATTTCTAATAGAGTCTCATTGGTAGAGATGCTCAATTGGTCATCCAGTCTGAAGAATCTTCTAACTCCCTTATCATCCATGAATTCCATCTGCCAATAAGGCCTCAAATGCACTCTCCTCCATGTGAAGGGAATTTATAGAGTTTTTGGAAGTGCATCTTTGGCTTTATTACTCCTTAGCTCTTCAATATTCTTTAGAACCAATCTCCTTGCAGTCACATTAAAACCAAAGTTCTTTTTGAAGGATGAATAGACCTTTATCAGTACATATTGGCTTTCCTCTAGAATCTTGTGAAGAGGCCATGTGATTTCTTTCCCTGCCTTGTACTTAAATACCAATCTTTCAGGAAGATGTCTGTGAGCATCAATTCCTCTTACTTCTACCAGTTCATCCAAGTAGAGTTTTAAATCTGAAAACTCCTTGATATCACAGATATATAAAAGATCTTCCTTGTTGACTGTAGATTTAGATTTGGTTAAGGTCTTGGTTCTGAGAGTTACAGGCTTGCTTTTCTTGGTTGCTCTTATCTTTATCTTCTTTGGCTTGTTGAAGATAGGTTAGTTGAACTCGAGAATTGGCAGACTTTCCCAGTCTAATGGCTCATCCTTTGGAATTATAGGCTCTCCATGAAAATTCATAGTTGGATCCACCTTGAATTCTTCATGTACCACTGAGGGCTTGGATGTCTGAGTTGAAGTTGTAGACTGTTTGGGAATGTAGTCTTCCATTTCCTCATTACTAAGGTCCAATTTTCTTTTAGAATGAAGCTTGTATCTGAATCTTCTTTTTTGTTGTGGTTCCTGATGCTTTTTATGATCTTGAGGTTCAGTAATCACAGATGGTAGTGCAGAAATCTTAGTTGTAGTCTTCACAGCTTGAAGTTTGGCCAAGATAGCAGCTTGCTCCTTCTTTTGTTTGAGCTTCTTAGCATCTAAGGCAGTCTACTTCTTTTCTTGCTTGATTATTTCCTTCTCTTCCTTCTTAGCTTCTACAAACTGAGGGTGTCCAGCCACCATACAGATTTCCTAGATTTTGGCAATCCTTCTTTTAAGTGTTGAATCAGTTGGATCTTTGAAAAATGCAATTGACCTAGCCAACAGCTTCTTCTCATCTGGCTTAGGTGTCTCAAACACAATATCCACAAGATTTTTGTCTGAGAACTTTGAGTAGTTTCTTTTAGGCTTCGAGATTAGATTTGCTTTTGGAGATTTGATGCATGAGGTTTGGCCTTTTTCCATGTTGCCCAGACTCATTTCATGCACTGAGAGTTGTTTGACTTGAGAATGGTGATGAAAAGTCTTGTCTGGCTTCTTTAGCTGACCAAATTTCTTCTGAATATCAGCATCAATCTTGTTCCATTTTTCATCTAGTTCCTTCTCAGCTGCTGCTACATCAATCTTTGGCAGTTTATCATTTGATTCCAGTTTTGCTGCTGCTAGATTGATTAGATCAATTTTATCCATGGCTGGTGGCTTAGTGAAAGCAATTGCAGGCACAATTACTTTGCTGACTTGAATGTTGAGCTGTTTCTCCCCCTCACTTGATGAACCTTTCTCCTCTTTTTGTTAGCATCAAGTTGTTGAGTAGAAGGGAGTTGAGAAGCCACCAATCGTTGGAGCAGAGCAGTCTGAGCTTCCTGATTAACAAGTATTTTGGCCATTGACTTCTCCACATCAGATAGTTTAGAGTCCATGGCCTCAACTTTTCTATTTAAATCAGCTTCTTTCCTCAATTTCTGAGCTATCTCAGTCATGGTGGTTCTAGGAAGTCTAGCATCCAACCTTGATATGACATCCTTTGCCACCATATATTGGTACAATTGACCTATTAACATCATATACATGCAATTTGACATCCTTTAACCACCTCTTGGTATTACTTTTATATAAATCAATTTAGGCCCATATTTTAACTCTAACCAACCATGCAAGTCACTCTTCACCATATTAGAGTCACTTTGCACCCCATAAGAGTCACTTGCCACCATATATTGGTACAATTGACATGTTAACATCATCTACATGCAATTTAACATCCTTTAACCACCTCTTGGTACCACTTTTATACAAGTCAATTTATGCCCATATTTTAACTCTAATCAACCATATAAGTCACTCTTCACCATATTAGAGTCACTTTGTACCCTATAAGAGTCACTTGCCACCATATATTCATACAATTGACATATTAACATCATCTACATTCAATTTAACATCCTTTAACCACCTCTTTGTACCACTTTTATACGAGTCAATTTTGGGCAACATTTTGGCTCTAATCAACCATGTAAGTCACTCTTTACAATATTAGAGTCACTTTGCACCTTATAAAAGTCTTTTTCCACCATATACTGGTACAATTGACCTACTAACATCATATACATGCAATTTGACATCCTTTAACCACCTCTTGGTATTAATTTTATACAAGTCAATTTAAGCCCATATTTTGACTCTAATCAACCATGTAAGTCATTATTCACCATATTAGAGTCACTTTGCACCCTATAAGAGTCACTTGCCACCATATATTGGTACAATTGACATGTTAGCATCATTTACATGCAATTTAACATCCTTTAACCACCTCTTGGTACCAGTTTTATACGAGTCAATTTTGGGAAATATTTTGGCTCTAATCAACCATGTAAGTAACTCTTCACCATGTTAGAGTCACTTTGCACCCTATAAGAGTCACTTACCACCATATATTGGGACAATTGACCTATTAACATCATATACATGTAATTTGGCATTCTTTAACCACCTTTTGGTACCACATTTATATAAGTCAATTAGGGCCACATTTTGACTCTAATCAACCGTGTAAGTCACTCTTCACCATATTAGAGTCACTTTGCACCCTATAAAAGTCTCTTTCCATCATACATTGATACAATTGACCTATTAACATCATATACATGCAATTTGACATCCTTTAACCACCTCTTAGTACACTTTTATACAAGTCAAATTAAGCCCATATTTTAACTCTAATCAACCATATAAGTCACTCTTCACCATATTAGAGTCACTTTGCACCCTATAAGAGTCACTTTCCACCTTATATTGGTAAAATTGACATGTTAACATCATCTACATACAATTTAACATCCTTTAACCACCTCTTGGCACCACTTTTATGCAAGTAAATTTTGGGCCACATTTCGGCTCTAGTCAACCATGTAAGTCACTCTTCACCATATTAGAGTCAATTCACAACCTATCACAGTCACTTGCCACCATATATAGGTACAATAGACCTATTATCATCATATCATTCAATTTGACATACTTTAACTACCTCTTGGTACCACTTTTATACAAGTCAATTTAGGGCCATATTTTGACTCTAATCAACCATGTAAGTCACTCTACACAATAATAGAGTCACTTTGTACCCTATAAGAGTCACTTGCCACCATATATTCATACAATTGACATATTAACATCATCTACATGTAATTTAACATCCTTTAACCACCTCTTGGTACCACTTTTATACGAGTCAATTTTGGGCAACATTTTGGCTCTAGTCAACCATGTAAGTCACTCTTCACCATATTAGAGTCACTTTGCACCCTATAAGAGTCACTTGCCACCATATATTGGTACAATTGACCTATTAACATCATATACATGCAATTTGACATCCTTTTACCACCTCTTGGTACCACTTTTATAAAAGTCAATTAGGGCCACATTTTGACTATAATCAACAATGTAAGTCACACTTCACCATATTAAAGTCCCTTTGCACCCTATAAGAGTCACTTCCCACCATATAATGGTACAATTGACATGTTAACTTCATCTACATACAATTTAACATCATTTAACCACCTCTTTGTACCACTTTTATACGACTCAATTTTGGGCAACATTTTGGATCTAATCAACCATGTAAGTCACTCTTCAACATATTAGAGTCAATTTGCACCCAGTAAGAGTCTCTTGCCACCATATATTGGTACAATTGATCTATTAACATCATATACATGCAATTTGACATCCTTTAACCACCTCTTGGTATTACTTTTATACAAGTCAATTTAGGCCCATATTATGACTCTCATCAACCATGTAAGTCACTCTTCATCATATTAGAGTCACTTTGTACCCTATAAGAGTCACTTGCCACCATATATTGGTACAATTGATATGTTAATATCATCTGCATGCAATTTAACATCCTTTAACCACCTCTTGGTACCAGTTTTATACGAGTCAATTTTAGGAAATATTTTGGCTCTAATAAACCATGTAAGTCACTCTTCACCATGTTAGAGTCACTTTGCACCCTATAAGAGTCATTTACCACCATATATTGGTACAATTGATCTATTAACATCATATACATGCAATTTGACATCCTTTAACCACCTTTTGGTACCACATTTATATAAGTCAATTAGGGCCACATTTTGACTCTAATCAACCATGTAAGTCACTCTTCACCATATTAGAGTCACTTTGCACCCTATAAAAGTCTCTTACCACCATACATTGATACAATGGACCTATTAACATCATATACATGCAATTTGACATCCTTTAACCACCTCTTGGTACCACTTTTATACAAGTCAATTTAAACCCATATTTTAACTCTAATCAACCATAAAAGTCACTCTTCACCATATTAGAGTTACTTTGCACCCTATAAGAGTCACTTGACACCATATATTGGTACAATTGACATGTTAACATCATATACATGCAATTTAACATCCCTTAACCACCTCTTGGCACCACTTTTATACAAGTCAATTTTGGGCCACATTTTGGCTCTAATCAACCATGTAAGTCACTCTTTACCATATTAGAGTCACTTTGCACCCTATAAGAGTCACTTGCCACCATATATTGGTACAATAGACCTATTAACATCATATCATTCAATTTGACATCCTATAACTATCTCTTGGTACCACTTTTATACAGGTCAATTTAGGGCCATATTTTGACTCTAATCAACCGTGTAAGTCACTCTTCACCATAATAGAGTCACTTGACCCTATAAGAGTCACTTTCCACCATATATTCGTACAATTGACATGTTAACTTCATCTACATACAATTTAACATCCTTTAACCACCTCTTTGTACCACTTTTATACGACTCAATTTTGGGCAATATTTTGGATCTAATCAACCATGTATGTCACTCTTCACCATATTAGAGTCACTTTGCACCCTATAAGAGTGTCTTGCCACCATATATTGGTACAATTGACCTATTAACATCATATACATGCAATTTGACATCCTTTAACCACCTCTTGGTACCACTTTTATACAAGTCAATTTAGGCCCATATTTTGACTCTAATCAACCATGTAAGTCACTCTTCACCATATTAGAGTCACTTTGCACCCTATAAGAGTCACTTGCCACCATATAATGGCACAATTGACATGTTAACATCATCTACATGCAATTTAATATCTTTTAACCACCTCTTCGTACCAGTTTTATACGAGTCAAGTTTGGGCAACATTTTGGCTCTATTAACATATGGTGGCAAATTGCATGTATATGATGTTAATAGATCAATTGTACCAATATATGGTGGCAAGAGACTCTTATTGTGTGCAAATTGACTCTTATATGTTGAAGAGTGACTTACATGGTTGATTAGATCCAAAATGTTGCCCAAAATTGAGTCGTATAAAAGTGGTACAAAGAGGTGGTTAAAGGATGTTAAATTGTATGTAGATGAAGTTAACATGTCAGTTGTACCATTATATGGTGGGAAGTGACTCTTATAGGGTGCAAAGGGACTTTAATATGGTAAAGTGTGACTTACATGGTTGATTATAGTCAAAATGTGGCCCTAATTGACTTGTATAAAAGTGGTGCCAAGAGGTGGTTAAAGGATGCTAAATTGCATGTAGATGATGTTAACATGTCAATTGTATCAATATAAGGTGGCAAGTGACTCTTATAGGGTGCAAAGTGACTCTAATATGGTGAAGCGTGACTTATATGGTTGATTGGAGTTAAAATATGGGCTTAAATTGACTTGTATAAAAGTGGTACCAAGAGGTGGTTAAAGGATGTCAAATTGCATTTATATGATGTAAATAGGTCAATTGTACCAATGTATGGTGGAAAGAGACTTTTATAGGGTGCAAAGTGACTCTAATATGGTGAAGAGTGACCTACATGGTTGATTAGAGTCAAAATGTGGCCCTAACTGACTTGTATAAAAGTGGTACCAAAAGGTGGTTAAAGGATGTCAAATTGCATGTATATTGTCACGCCCCCAACTTAAACAGGAAATTAAATATAACTATTACAACATTTAAAAGAAAGTAAATATAACCAACTGCAAGAAATTACAGTTTAGGGTTTGGAACTGCCCAACACTACCATCAATTACAACTGATTTTAAATACTGAGTCCTCACACAAACTACTATCACTTATTCTACCTGAGCTCGAACATAAGCATCAACATCACAGGTCTTACGGGCAGTCTGCTTGAATCTAACCATAACTGCTAGCAGTAATATCAGGGTAAAGTAAGGAGTGAGCCAAATGCTCAACAAATTCTAACAGTACGATACAAAACATAAATCGAGATAATACATTAAAGAATGACAATGGAAAGACATAACCAATGATAACGAGGGATAAAACTATGAGTAATGGAATCATTTTTACTTGTATCAAAACAATTTCAAAATCATGTCTTAATCAAAATCATTTTATGACGCTACAGATTACAGCCGGTGATCAGCCACGAAGTAATCCCGAACCTCGCTGGGTTCTAAAACATTAACGGGAATCCCTAGGCAACTTTTATGCCTAATATAAATGTGGAAATGACTCGCGTCTCAGTCCAGGTCCACCATTCAAAGAAAACATTTATCCCCCTTTGGGACTTAAAACCCTTATTTTATTTATTTCAAAAACTGATGCCGAATTATAACAAAATCTCTTTTTACAGTAAACATCTTTATCAAGAGATTATAGATCAACTCGAAACAGGGGAAACATGGTACTAAATCTCAGGGCCACGATTCACAAAACTATACTCTATTAAAGTAACTGAATGGTTTTCATATATCAAAGATTTAGACAAGGGGATTTAGTGAGGCTTTTGGATATTATGAAAAGGGTAATGCCAAATTGGGCTTTAAGCAATGGTTTCTCATCAAGGTTCAAGTGCTGGATCATCAAGAAGGTAAGCTTCATGAATACTAAGGGTGTTAAGGTATGAAGAATGATCTTTAACTCAGGACATATCAGAGTTGTCAAGCTTTAGGATAAGAAAGAGGGTATCAATCAATGAGGAATCACGTTGGTAAGTATCTGACTATCAGAGTTCAAGGTAAGGTTCTATAGGGGTTCAAGTATCAGGATGAGATATTAAAACTTTGGAATCATTAGCATGTTAATCAAGAGGATCAATCAAGTAATATAACAACTCTTTATTTTATCATGGCATTCAACTATCATGAAAAGACTTTTGAACTACTTGCAATACGTACTCGAGGGTTCATGACATCTCTATATAATTCAAAGATAAACATAAGATACACTTGATTTAGTATATCAAATGACACAGGATAGTTGTAGCAATGTATGAATGATTAGCAGTAAATATGAAGGTCAAGTTGAATCACTTGCCTTGAGAAATGCTGGTATGGTCTGACTGGTAGGAGTAACTGGAGCTTCACTCGACCTTTATGGCAAGTTTTCCCTCACCTCGAGATCCTACATAAATAATAATAATCCTCATTATAATATATTCTCACCAACATAACCTATTTACAACCCGAATTAAACCACGGATGGCACTTAGGCCTATATGCAGTTAATTTTTATATTCACTTTTAAATTATAAAGGTGCACACACATATCATATATTAGTACCAAATAACACCATATACACCATAATGCAACACTAGGTTTGGATGATCTCGACTCACAACTTAAGTCACTTGGTCGCTAAACTAGACAAAGTCTTCAAATTTTTGGCTTCCTAACTCGATGTGCCTTTACTAAACTATCCAAGACCTATTGACTCCCACTTGTTCCTTTTATTCTACTGACCTTATACTATCTTACAACTATGGTGGTTAACCAAGAACTCACTCCTAAGTGTTCTAAAACTATGTGATAAGTGAAAGTGCTCACTGGTGCAAATTTCAGAATGACAACTATAGTTTCTTGAGTGCATTAGACACTCTTAAACTACAAGTTTTCCTTCAAAACTTTTACACAAGACTCTCCTGACCTAAGGGCATCTCAAAAACTTGATGTGGCTCAAGGGCCTGGCTTGGGCCTTCTTGGGCCTAAGCTAAAAGTCCAAGGTTCCCCTGTTTTTCTGGGTAGAAAACACCCTGACTTGAATTAACTTGTGACACATGGTTCTAACTCATATTCTATGAACTATGGTTGGAAAAACATCTCTGACACTCTCTCTAACTAAGGCCCAACAGGGCCTAATGAGGGCCTACCCATGACATGGTCAAATCTTCATATTTCTAAGTTGCAACAAAACTGTCCCCTGCTGGACAGATTTTGTTATTCTACTTGTGCACCTAACCAAATGACATGCAAACCTCCAACCAACACCTAAAACCTTTTATATACTCCCAATACTAACTTCTGGTGGCTTGGACCTCAAAGTGCACATCAATGACATGGTCAAAACTCACTCTAAACCTCAGGGTACTAAACTGATTTTTCTGCAGAAACTATAACTCTCCTTTCTCCAAGGTTTTGACTTGACAAACTCAACTACCAACAACCCAATACCCAAACCAAGACTTAAAATGGTGATCTACTGAACTAACTCCCTTATTCTCAAAATAACTTTGGTGGAGATCATCCTTTTCCTATGGCACAATTATGGCAAAACAAAAGAAACTACACTTCTCAATTCACAAATCATCAAGTTTTTAAAACAACAAGATATGCATTTATATAAAAGATAACCACGAATTATTACCATGCATCAAGGAGCATTAATCAATATTAACACCTTATTTCTACTGAGATTAAAGCTCACTAACAAAATCTTTCCAAATTATCAAAATCTTATAACATTCTAAGAGAAATCCACATGCATGCATGTCTTCGAGTTTTGTAAACCAAAACAACATACTTTCTGCATATATTCTATCATAAAATTGACATGCAAGCCTAGCATAAGATATACCTAGGTGATCACTTAGCATGCAAAGAGTTTTATCAAATTTTCACCATAAAATTCAAGCCATTATCATATAAACATGCAAAAATTGAATTAAGCAACAAGAATAGTCTTAAGGACCATTCATTCGGCTCCCATATGGTCATGGCCGAATGAAATGGAAGGGAATGGCCATTTAATCATCAAGAGTTTCCCTCTCAAGACTTGGCACTTCTCCATTCCTTGTAGTCCTCTCAAAAACAACCCTAAATTCACAAGAATCAAGGTTGTACTTTGAGTTTCAACTAAAACCTTTACATGCAACCTTTAAACTTAAACTTTCTACTCAAAACTCTTTGAAATATGAGTGATCATGGAAGGGAAAGTAACATTTACTTGTATAAAGTGTGGAAGCTTGGTTTAGGAATGAAGAAAAATGGGGAGGGGTGGTTTCGGCTATAATGCCGAGAGTGAAGGAGAGAGGAGGGAGAGAAGAATGAGTGTGGTGGTGAGTGATGTATGAAATGATCATGTCTTTGCTTGTTTTATGGTTTTTGTGTTGCCAAATGTGAGTGGAATTAGGAATTGACATGATTAGCCTTCCACTTGAACTTCGTTCAATTTGTATGCAAGGGTAAAGAAGGTATTTGGCTAGGAAATAAGAGTTAGTGGGGTGGTTATTGACTCTTTAGCCCTTTTAGATTGAATAGAAGGGATTTGCATGCAAGGATAACTATGTAATTTACTAATTATGATAATTAATACTTATAAAGATTTAATTTTATAAAATAAAACACAAGTTCAAAAATTATAAAATTTATACCATAAAATAACTTGGATTTTTAGAAATTTTATAAAACTACTTTTGTTATTTGTGAGCAAAATAACTTTTAAAAAGAAATTTATTCAAGGTTTAAAATATTCTTTATAAATCAAAAATGAAAGAGATAAATAAACTTTTGATTTGAAAAAAATCATATACCACACATCGAAAATTTAAGACGCAGAAATTTTCATTTACACAAGCATACAATAATTGAATATTTTGGCATTCGGCTTTATAAATACACCAAATTTACAATTAATATTACACGGAAATGCCGGTTGTAATATCCTCTCCCCCTTAAGGGATTCTGTCCCCAGAATCTAAGAGAACATATGAGGATACCGGGAACGCATATCAGACTCTAACTCCCAAGTCGATTCTTCGACCTTAGGGTTCCTCCAAAGTACTTTTACTAACTTTACTGACTTATTTCTAAGACTCTTCTCTTGCCAGTCGAGTATTTTAACCGGTTGCTCCATAAATGATAGGTCTTTCTGAATTTCTAGAGGTTCATATTCTATCACATGGCTAGCATCAGGGTTGTACTTCTTAAGTAATGACACATGGAACACATTATGCACATGCTGATACTGAGGTTGTAAGGCGAACTCGTAGGCCACCTTTCCCACTTGACTCAATATTTCAAAAGGACCTATATATCCAGGTACTAACTTCCCTTTCTTGCCAAATCTCATCAACCCTTTTCTAGGTGACACCTTTAACAAAACAGCTTCGCCAATTTGGAATTGAACATCCTTACGCGCTGGATCCGCATACTTCCTCTGTCTATCTTGAACAGCAAGCAACCTTTTTTGAATTAACTTGACTGAATCATGCAACTGTTGTACCAATTCCGAGCCGAGAATTCTTCCTTCTCCTACTTCATCCCAACTTGTTGGTGATCTACATTTTCGCCCGTACAAAGCTTCGTATGGTGGCATGCCGATACTGGAATGATAGCTATTGTTGTAAGAGAATTCAATCAACGGCAAGTGGTCGTCCCAACTTCATGCAAAATCAATTGCACAACTGCGCAACATGTCTTCGATTGTTTGAATTGTCCTTTCGCTCTGACCATCAGTCTGCGGGTGGTATGCCGTGCTCATATTCAACTTCGTGCCAAGACATTCCTGAAATTGCTTCCAGAATCTCGAGTTAAATCGGGGATCTCTGTCTGAAACTATTGATACGGGTACTCCATGCCTTAGTACAATTTCGCGCACATACAGATGAACAAATTTGTCCAATGACGACTTCTCGTTTATTGGAAGGAAATACGCCGACTTCGTAAGACGATCAACTATAACCCATATTGCGTCATGCCCGGATTTCGTTCGCGGTAGTCCTACTATAAAGTCCATAGCGATATTTTCCCATTTCCATTCTGGAATCTTCAGGGGCTGAATTAATCCGCTTGGTCATTGATGTTCTGCCTTCACTTTCTGACAAGTATAACACTTCGCAACCCATTCTGCCACGTCTCGCTTCATATTTGGCCACCAAAAGTTCTTCTTTAAGTCTCGATACGTCTTGGTACTTCCCAGGTGGATTGAAAATTTCGAATTGTGGGCTTCATGGAGGATCTCATTCTTTAATTCAGGTACATGAGGAATCCATATTCTGGAAGAGAACCTTAGTATCCCTTGCTCATCCCTTTGAGTATTAATCTCCTTTCCAAATAACTGATTCTTCTCTTTCTCCATTACTTCTTCTTGACATTTCTTTATCTTTTCCACTAGTGTTGGCTGAAAAGTCATTGCGCGATAAACTTCCTCAACTTTTCCACGATCACAAAGTTCCAGTTCAAATCTCTTAATTTCTTCAGATAATTCCTTTGGTGTTATCATCTTATTCAGTCTCTCTTTCCTACTTAGAACATCGGCCACAACATTCAGCTTTCCAGGATGGTAATTTATCGAGCAGTCATAGTCCTTGATCAATTCCAGCCATCTCCTCTGCCTCATATTGAGCTCCTTCTGAGTGAAAATGTACTTTAAACTCTTGTGATCCGTGTAGATTTCACACTTTTCTCCGTAGAGGTAATGTCTCCAAATCTTAAGTGCGAACACTATGGCGGCTAGTTCCAAGTCATGCATCGGGTACTTTAACTCATGCGGTTTCAACTGTCTTGACGCATATACGATCACTTTACTGTGTTGCATCAACACACAACCCAAACCCTTCTGTGAAGCGTCGCTGAATATTACAAAGTTCCCTTGATCATCTGGAAGTACTAACACCGGAGCTGTTACCAATTTCTGCTTCAACTCTTGAAAGCTATCCTCACATTCTGCACTCCATTCAAACTTTTGATTCTTTCTGGTTAACTTGGTCAATGGCGTGGCGATTTTCGAGAAATCCTTGACGAACCTTCTATAGTATCCTGCTAATCCTTGAAAACTTCGCACTTCTGTAGGAGTCTTTGGCGTTTCCCAACTCATAACTGCCTCAATCTTTGCTGGATCCACTTTAACTCCTTCATTTCCAATGATATGCCCCAAAAATTGAACTTCCCTTAACCAAAACTCACATTTGGTAAACTTGGCATACAACTTTTCTTGACGAAGTATCTCTAATGCTAGCCAGAGGTGTTGTTTATGTTCTTCTTCCGACTTAGAATAAATAAGGATGTCATCGATGAACACCACGACAAAATTGTCTAAATACTTCTTAAATACTCGATTCATCAGATCCATAAATGCAGTCGGAGCATTGGTCAGTCCAAACGGCATTACTAAGAATTCATAATGCCCATATCTGGTCCTGAATGCGGTCTTGGGAATATCTTCTTCTTTGATCTTTAATTGATGGTATCCCGATCTCAAATCAATCTTTGAAAAGCATTTTGCTCCCTTCAACTGGTCAAAAAGATCATCTATTCTTGGTAGCGGGTAGTGGTTCTTGATCGTTACCTTATTCAACTCCCGATAGTCTATGCATAATCGCATACTCCCATCTTTCTTCTTTACAAACAGAGCAGGTGTTCCCCATGGCGACGTACTTGGTCGTATCACTCCCTTATCCAACAATTTTGTAGCTGGCTCGCCAACTCTTTCATTTCTGCTGGTGCCATCCTATATGGGGCCTTTGAAACTGGTTCCGTTCCTGGAGCAAGGTTGATCTCGAACTCGATTTGTCGATCTGGTGGTAGGCCTGGTAGTTCATCGGGAAACACATCAGGAAACTCGTTAACTACAGGAATATCTTCTATGTTAGGGCTGCCTTTTTCTGAATCCACTACATAAGCTAGGAACGACTCACAACCTTTTCTAAGTAGCTTCTTAGCCTGAACAATTGTAAAAAATAGTTGCTCTTGCCTCTGCCCCTTAAATATTACCTTCTCTCCACTTTTCATCTTTAAATACACTTTCTTGGTCTTACAATTAATTTGAGCGTTATTCTCTCCTAACCAATCCATTCCCAAAATTATATCAAACTCTCCCAACTTGAAGAGTATCAAGTCGGCTGAAAACTTATACCCCGAAATATCAATCTCACACTTTGGACAAAATTGATTCACAGGAATCTTCTCTTGGTTCGCAATTACCACATTTACTACCTCACTCATAATCATTTTATCACATTGGAGCTTATCAACAAAAGTTTCTAATATGAAAGATCTTGTTGCTCCCGAATCAATCAATACTTTAGCTTTGACATTATTGAGTAAAAGTGTACCTGCTATCAC
This sequence comes from Apium graveolens, assembly GCF_009905375.1. Taxonomy (NCBI): domain Eukaryota; kingdom Viridiplantae; phylum Streptophyta; class Magnoliopsida; order Apiales; family Apiaceae; genus Apium; species Apium graveolens. Next base: position 49,793,053 of record NC_133655.1, on the reverse strand, counting down.
CTCAGAATTCTGAACAGCATCCTTCATCTTCAGATCAAATGTCCTTGCTGTTGCTTGCGGGGTTGGTGTAGGTGGTGGAGGTAATGCCAATACCTCAACTGGCATGCTCGTATTGGTACTTGCCACGTTCATTAAAGCTTTGACTGGTCCGGTTGCCTTGCACTCCCTAGCTATGTGTCCAGTCTTCCCACACTTGTAACACGTAACTCCTGGCTTCGGCATTTTGCACTCATTTTCCAAATGCCCCTTCTGATTGCACCTATAACATGTCATGCTCAACTTATTACACACTCCGGGGTGCCTTCTTCCACAGTGCTTGTATTCCGGTCTCTGGAACCTATTTTCTCCAACTTGCCCTTGGCTTGCCTGATTGTTCCCCTTCAATTCTTGCCTTTTGCCCAAATTTCCTTTCCTTTGAAAATTTCCGCCCTTATGGAAACCAATCCTCTTTACATTCCGATCTTGCGAACTTCCTGCTTCAGACTTTTCTCCATAAAATGGAACCTTCCTCTTCTTGTTATCCCTTTCCTTCCTTGACTGCGTCCCATTATTCTCAATCAGAGCAGCTTTCTGTACTACTCCCGTATAAGTTTCAAGCTCAAACATAGCCACTCTATCTCTGATCCAAGGCTCCAATCCTTGCTGAAATTTCTTTACTTTTTCCTCCTCAGTGCTGGTATACTTTGTCACAAACCTTGACAACTCAGTAAACTTCTTCTCATACTCCAGTACAGTCATGTTCCCTTGCTTCAGCTCCAAAAATTTAAGCTCCATCTGATTCTGCATGTACTTAGGGTAATACTTGTCCAGAAATAACTTCTTAAATCTCTCCCAAGAAACCTGCTGAGTGACTTCCATAGCTTTTACTGATTCCCACCAATAGATGACTTCTCCCTTCAAGAAGTAAGTGGCATACGGCGTCTTCTAATCGTCTCCTAACTGTACCAACTCAAAAGCCCTTTCCATCTCCTTGATCCATGTGTTAGCTATCACTGGATCAGTGGTATCATGAAATGCAGGTGGGTTCACACTCTGAAAGGACTTGAAAGTGACAACTTGTCTAGGTGGTACTGGTGGTTCAGGTGGTTGGTGTGGTTCACGGTTATCTTGGTTTTCAATTCATTGTTGAAGAGTTAGTTTTTGTTGAGCTATAGCATCGGTTTGCTGTTGTAAATTTTCCAGTAGTCGAAGAATATTTGGGTCTGTGGTGGATGTGGTTGTTGGGTTCTTCTTTTTGGGAGGCATAATCCTGAAATAAGAGTTATATCAAAACAGATATGAATGATAAAATGATTCGAGGGTATCGCATGGCATTCTTATTTACATATGGGGTCAAGTTTCAAATTAAGCAGATATGGAGATGCATATAAAAGCGTAAAATAACAGTTGAGATCAAATGGAACAATACTGCATGATTATTGAAATTTAAAGGTCACAATACATCTGGATTAGGACAAAGTCTGATTCTAGGATCAACAGCCTTATTTAAAGAAAAGACATAACCAATGATAACGAGGGATAAAACTATGAGTGATGGCATCATTTTTACTTGTATCAAAACAATTTCAAAATCATGTCTTAATCAAAATCATTTTATGACGCTACGGATTACAGCCGGTGATCAGCCGCGAAGTAATCCCGAACCTCGCTGGGTTCTAAAACATTAATGGGAATCCCTAGGCAACTTTTAAGCCTAATATAAATGTGGAAAGGACTTGCGTCTCAGTCCAGGTCCACCATTCAAAGAAAACATTTATCCCCCTTTGGGACTGAAAACCCACATTTTATTTATTTCAAAAACTGATGCCGAATTATAACAAAATCTCTTTTTACAGTAAACATCTTTATCAAGGGATTATAGATCAACTCGAAACACGGGAAACATGGTACTAAATCTCAGGGCCACGATTCACAAAACTATACTCTATTAAAGTAACTGAATGGTTTTCATATATCAAAGATTTAGACAAGGGGATTTTGTGAGGCTTTTGGATATTATGAAAAGGGTAATGCCAAATTGGGCTTTAAGCAATGGTATCTCATCAAGGTTCAAGTGCTGGATCATCAAGAAGGTAAGCTTCATGAATACTAAGGGTGTTAAGGTATGAAGAATGATCTTTAACTCAGGACATATCAGAGTTGTCAAGCTTTAGGATAAGAAAGAGGGGGTCAATCAATGAGGAATCACGTTGGTAAGTATCTAACTATCAGAGTTCAAGGTAAAGTTCTATAGGGGTTCAAGTATCAGGATGATATATTAATACTTTGGAATCATTAGCATGTTAATCAAGAGGATCAATCAAGTAATATAACAACTCTTTATTTTATCATGGCATTCAACTATCATGAAAAGACTTTTGAACTACTTGCAATACGTACTCGAGGGTTCATGACATCTCTATATAATTCAAAGATAAACATAAGATACGCTTGATTTAGTATATCAAATGACACAGGATAGTTGTAGCAATGTATGAATGATTAGCAGTAAATACGAAGGTCAAGTTGAATCACTTGCCTTGAGAAAGGCTGGTCTGGTCTGACTGGTAGGAGCAATTGGAGCTTCACTCGACCTTTACGGCAAGTTTTCCCTCGCCTCGAGATCCTACATAAATAATAATCCTCATTATAATATATTATCACCAACATAACCTATTTACAACCCGAATTAAACCACGGATGGCACTTAGGCCTATATGTAGTTAATTTTTATATTCACTTTTAAATTATAAAGGTACACACATAGCCACATAATCACATATCATATATTAATACCAAATAACACCATATACACCATAATGCAACACTAGGCTTGGATGATCTCGACTCACAACTTAAGTCACTTGGTCGCTAAACTAGACAAAGTCTTCAAATTTTTGGCTTCCTAACTCGATGTGCCTTTACTAAAGTATCCAAGATCTATTGACCCTCACTTATGCCTTTTATTATACTGACCTTATACTATCTTACAAATATGGTGGTTAACCAAGACCTCACTCCTAAGTGTTCTAAAACTATGTGATAAGTGAAAGTGCTCACTGGTGCAAATTTCAGAATGACAACTATAGTTTCTTCAGTGCATTAGACACTCTTAAACTACAAGTTTTCCTTCAAAACTTTTACACAAGACTCTCCTGACCTATGGGCATATCACAAACTTGATGTGGCTCAAGGGCCTAGCTTGGGCCTTCTTGGGCCTAAGCTAAAAGTCCAAGGTTCCCCTGTTTTTCTGGGTAGAAAACGGCCTGACTTGAATTAACTTGTGACACATGGTTCTAACTCATATCCTATGAACTATGGTTGGAAAAACTTCTCTGACACTCCCTCTAACTAAGGCCCAATAGGGCCTAATAAGGGCCTACCCATGACATGGTCAAATCTTCCTATTTCTAAGTTGCAACAAAACTGTCCCCTGCTGGACAGATTTTGTTATTCTACTTGTGCACCTAACCAAATGACATGCAAACCTCCAACCAACACCTAAAACCTTTTATATACTCCCAATATTAATTTCTGGTGGCTTGGGCCTCAAAGTGCACATCAATGACATGGTCAAAATTCACTCTAAACCTCAGGGTACTAAACTGATTTTTCTGCAGAAACTATAACTCTCCTTTCTCCAAGGTTTTGACTTGACAAACTCAACTACCAACAACCCAATACCCAAACCAAGACTTAACATGGTGATCTACTGAACTAACTCCCTTATTCTCAAAATAACTTTGGTGGAGATCATCCTTTACCTATGGCACAATTATGGCAAAACAAAAGAAACTACACTTCTCAATTCACAAATTATCAAGTTTTTGAAACAACAAGATATGCATTTATATAAAAGATAACCACGAATTATTACCATGCATCAAGGAGCATTAATCAATATTAACACCTTATTTCTACTGAGATTAAAGCTCACTAACAAAATCTTTCCAAATGATCAAAATCTTATAACATTCTAAGAGAAATCTACATGCATGCATGTCTTCGAGTTTTGTAAACCAAAACAACATACTTTCTACATATATTCTATCATAAAATTGACATGCAAGCCTATCATAAGATATACCTAGGTGATCACTTAGCATGCAAAGAGTTTTATCAAATTTTCACCATAAAATATAAGCCATTATCACATAAACATGCAAAAATTGAATTAAGCAACAAGAATAGTCTTAAGGACCATTCATTCGGCTCCCATATGGTCATGGCCATTTAATCATCAAGAGTTTCCCTCTCAAGACTTGACACTTCTCCATTCCTTGTAGTCCTCTCAAAAACAACCCTAAACTCACAAGAATCAAGGTTGTACTTTGAGTTTCAACTAAAACCTTTACATGCAACCTTTAAACTAAAACTTTCTACCCAAAACTCTTTGAAATATGAGTGATAATGGAAGGGAAAGTAACGTTTACTTGTATAAAGGGTGGAAGCTTGGTTGAGGAATGAAGAAAAATGGGGAGGGGTGGTTTCGGCTATAATGCCGAGAGTGAAGGAGAAAGGAGGGAGAGAAGATTGAGTGTGGTGGTGAGTGATGTATGAAATGATCATGTCTTTGCTTGTTTTATGGTTTTTATGTTGCCAAATGTGAGTGGAATTAAGAATTGACATGATTAGCCTTCCACTTGAACTTCGTTCAATTTGGTGGAAAGTGACTCTTATAGGGTGCAAAGTGACTCTAACATGGTGAACAGTGACTTACATGGTTGATTAGAGCCAAAATATTTCCTAAAATTGACTCTTATAAATCTGGTACCAAGAGGTGGTTAAAGGATGTTAAATTGCATGTAAATGATGTTAACATGTCAATTGTATCAATATATGGTGTCAAGTGACTCTTATAGACCGCAAAGTGACTCTAATACGGTGAAGAATGACTTACATGGTTGATTACAGTAAAAATATGAGCTTAAATTGACTTGTATAAAAGTGGTACCAAGAAGTGGTTAAAGGATGTCAAATTGCATGTATATGACGTTAATAGGTCAATTGTACCAATATATGGTGGCAAAAGACTCTTATAAGGTGCAAAGTGACTCTAATATGGTGAAGAGTGAATTACATGGTTGATTAGAGCCAAAATGTTGCCCAAAATTGACTCGTATAAAAGTTGTACAAAGAGGTGGTTAAAGGATGTTAAATTGCATGTAGATGATGCTAATATGTCAATTATATGAATATATGGTGGCAAGTGACTCTTCTAGGGTACAAAGTGACTCTAATATGGTGAAGAGTGACTTATATGGTTGATTAGAGTTAAAATATAGGCCTAAATTGACTTGTATAAAAGTTGTACCAAGAGATGGTTAAAGGATATCAAATTGCATGTATATGATGTTAATAGGTCAATTGTGCCAATATATGGTGGGAAGAGACTTTTATAGGGTGCAAAGTGGCTCTAATATGGTGAAGAGTGACTTACATGATTGATTAGAGTCAAAATGTGGCCCTAATTGACTTATATAAAAGTGGTACCAAGAGGTGGTTAAATATGTCAAATTGCATGTATATGATGTTAATTGGTCAATAGTATCAATATATGGTGGAAAGTGACTCTTATAGGGTGCAAAGTCACTCTAATACGGTGAAGAGTTACTTACATGGTTGATTACAGCTAAAAATATTTCCCAAAATCGACTCGTATAAAACTGGTACAAATAGGTGGTTAAAGGATGTTAAATTGCATATAGATGATGTTAACATGTCAATTGTACCATTATATGGTGGAAAGTGACTCTTATAGGGTGGAAAGAGACTTTAAGATGGTGAAGAGTGACCTACATGGTTGATTAAAGTCAAAATGTGGCCCTAATTGACATATATAAAAGTGGTACCAATAGGTGGTTAAAGGATGTCAAATTGCATGTATATGATAATAGGTCAATTGTACCAATATATGGTGGCAAGGGACTCTTATAGGGTGCAAAGTGACTCTAATATGTTGAAGAGTGAATTACATGGTTGAGTAAAGCGAAAATGTTGCCCAAAATTGACTCGTATAAAAGTGGTACAAAGAAGAGGTTAAAGGATGTTAAATTGCATGTAGATTTTGCTAATATGTCAATTGTATGAATATATAGTGGCAAGTGGCTCTTATAGGGTACAAAGTGACTCTAATATGGTGAAAAGTGACTTATATGGTTGATTAGAGTTAAAATATGGGCCTAAATTGACTTATATAAAAGTGATACCAAGAGATGGTTAAAGGATATCAAATTGCATGTATATGATTTTAATATGTCAATTGTTACAATATATGGTGGCAAGAGACTTTTATAGAGTGCAAAGTGACTCTAATATAGTGAAAAGTGACTTACATGATTGATTAGAGTCAAAATGTGGCCCTAATTGACTTATATAAAAGTGGTACCAAAAGGTGGTTAAAGGATGTCAAATTGCATGTATATGATGTTAATAGGTCAATTGTACCAATATATGGTGGAAAGTGACTCTTATAGGGTGCAAAGTGACTCTAATATGGTGAAGAGTGACTTACATGGTTGATTAGAGCCAAAATATTTCCCAAAATTGACTCGTATAAAACTGGTACCAAGAGGTGGTTAAAGGATATTAAATTGCATATAGATGATGTTAACATGTCAATTGTACCATTATATGGTGGCAAGTGACTCTTATAGGGTGGAAAGAGACTTTAATATGGTGAAGAGTGACCTACATGGTTGATTAGAGTCAAAATGTGGCCCTAATTGACTTATATAAAAGTGGTACCTATAGGTGGTTAAAGGATGTCAAATTACATTTATATGATATTAATAGGTCAATTGTACCAATATATGGTGGCAAGTGACTCTTATAGGGTGCAAAGTGACTCTAATATGGTGAAGAGTTACTTACATGGTTGATTAGAGCCAAAATGTTGCCCAAAATTGACTCGTATAAAAGTGGTACAAAGCGGTGGTTAAAGGATGTTAAATTGCATGTAGATGATGTTAATATGTCAATTATACGAATATATGGTTGCAAGTGACACTTATAGGGTACAAAGTCACTCTAATATGGTGAAGAGTGACTTATATGGTTGATTTGAGTTAAAATATGGGCCTAAATTGACTTGTATAAAAGTTATATCAAGAGATGGTTAAAGGATATCAAATTGCATGTATATTATGTTAATAGGTCAATTGTACCAATATATCGTGGCAAGAGACTTTTATAGGGTGCAAAGTGGCTCTAATATGGTGAAGAGTGACTTACATGACTGATTAGAGTCAAAATGTGGCCCTAATTGACTTATATAAAAGTGGTACCAAGAGGTGGTTAAAGTATGTCAAATTGCATATATATGATGTTAATAGGTCAATTGTACCAATATATGTTGGAAAGTGACTCTTATAGGGTGCAAAGTGACTCTAATATGGTGAAGAGTGACTTACATGGTTGATTAGAGCTAAAATATTTCCCAAAATTGATATAACTGGTACAAAGAGGTGGTTAAAGGATGTTAAATTGCATAAAGATGATGTTAACATGTCAATTGTACCATTATATGGTGGCAAGTGACTCTTATAGGGTGGAAAGAGACTTTAATATGGTGAAGAGTGACCTACATGGTTGATTAGATTCAAAATGTGGCCCTAATTGACATATATAAAAGTGGTACCAATAGGTGGTTAAAGGACGTCAAATTGAATGTATATGATGTTAATAGGTCAATTGTAGCAATATATGGTGGCAAGTGACTCTTATAGGGTGCAAAGTGACTCTAATATGGTGAAGAGTGACTTACATGGTTGATTAGAGCCAAAATGTTGCTCAAAATTGACTCGTATAAAAGTTATACCAAGAGATGGTTAAAGGATGTTAAATTGCCTGTAGATGATGTTAATATGTCAATTGTACGAATATATGGTGGCAACTGACTCTTATAGGGTACAAAATGACTCTATTATGGTGAAGAGTGACTTACATGGTTGATTAGAGTCAAAATATGGCCCTAAACTGACTTATATAAAAGTGGTACCAAGAGGTAGTTAAAGGATGTCAAATTGAATAATATGATGTTAATAGGTCAATTGTACCAATATATGGTGGCAAGTGACTCTTATAGGGTGCGAAGTGACTCTAATATGGTGAACAATGACTTACATGGATGATTAGAGTCAAAATATGAGCTTAAATTGACTTGTATAAAAGTGGTACCAAGAAGTGGTTAAAGGATGTCAAATTGCATGTATATGATGTTAATAGGTCAATTGTACCAATATATGGTGGCAAAAGACTCTTATAAGGTGCAAAGTGACTCTAATATGGTGAAGAGTGACTTACATGGTTGATTAGAGCCAAAATGTTGCCCAAAATTGACTCATATAAAAGTGGTACAAAGAGATGGTTAAAGGATGTTAAATTGCATGTAGATGATGCTCATATGTCAATTGTATAAATATATGGTGGCAAGTGACTATTATAGGGTACAAAGTGACTCTAATATGGTGAAGAGTGACTTATATGGTTGATTAGAGTTATAATATGGGCCTAATTTGACTTGTATAAAAGTTGTACCAAGAGATGGTTAAAGGATATCAAATTGCATGTATATGATGTTAATAGGTCAATTGTGCCAATATATGGTGGCAAGAGACTTTTATAGGGTGCAAAGTGGCTCTAATATGGTGAAGAGTGACTTACATGATTGATTAGAGTCAAAATGTGGCCCTAATTCACTTATATAAAAGTGGTACCAAGAGGTGGTTAAATATGTCAAATTGCATGTATATGATGTTAATTTGTCAATAGTACCAATATATGGTGTAAAGTGACTCTTATAGGGTGCAAAGTGACTCTAATATGGTGAAGAGTGACTTACATGGTTGATTAGAGCTAAAATATTTCCCAAAATTGACTCGTATAAAACTGGTACAAATAGGTGGTTAAAGGATGTTAAATTGCATATAGATGATGTTAGCATGTCAATTGTACCATTATATGGTAGAAAGTGACTCTTATAGGGCGGAAAGAGACTTTAATATGGTGAAGAGTGACCTACATGGTTGATTAAAGTCAAAATGTGGCCCTAATTGACATATATAAAAGTGGTACCAATAGGTGGTTAAAGGATGTCAAATTGCATGTATATGATGTTAATAGGCCAATTGTACCAATATATGGTGGCAAGGGACTCTTATAGGGTGAAAAGTGACTCTAATATGGTGAAGAGTGAATTACATGCTTGAGTAAAGCTAAAATGTTGCCCAAAATTGACTCATATAAAAGTGGTACAAAGAGGTGGTTGAAGAATGTTAAATTGCATGTAGATATTGCGAATATGTCAATTGTATGAATATATGGTGGCAAGTGACTCTTATAGGGTACAAAGTGACTCTAATATGGTGAAGAGTGACTTATATGGTTGATTAGAGTTAAAATATGGGCCTAAATTGACTTGTATAAAAGTGATACCAAGAGATGGTTAAAGGATATCAAATTGCATGTATATGTTTTTAATAGGTCAATTGTTGCAATATATGGTGGCAAAAGACTTTAATAGAGTGCAAAGTGAGTCTAATATAGTGAAAAGTGACTTACATGATTGATTAGAGTCAAAATATGGCCCTAATTGACTTATATAAAAGTGATACTAAGAGGTGGTTAAAGGATGTCAAATTGCATGTATATGATGTTAATAGGTCAATTGTACCAATATATGGTGGAAAGTGACTCTTATAGGGTGCAAAGTGACTCTAATATGGTGAAGAGTGACTTACATGGTTGATTAGAGCCAAAATATTTCCCAAAATTGACTCGTATAAAACTGGTACCAAGAGGTGGTTAAAGGATATTAAATTGCATATAGATGATGTTAACATGTCAATAGTACCATTATATGGTGGCAAGTGACTCTTATAGGGTGGAAAGAGACTTTAATATGGTGAAGAGTGACCTACATGGTTGATTAGAGTCAAAATGTGGCCCTAATTCACTTATATAAAAGTGGTACCTATAGGTGGTTAAAGGATGTCAAATTACATTTATATGATATTAATAGGTCAATTGTACCAATATATGGTGGCAAGGGACTATTATAGGGTGCAAAGTGACTCTAATATGGTGAAGAGTGACTTACATAATTGATTACAGACAAAATGTTGACAAAATTGACTCGTATAAAAGTTGTACCAAGAGGTGGTTAAAAGATGTTAAATTGCATGTAGATGATGTTAATATGTCAATTGTACGAATATATGGTGGCAAGTGACTCTTATAGGGTACAAAGTGACTCTATTATGGTGAAGAGTGACTTACATGGTTGATTAGAGTCAAAATATGGCCCTAAATTGACTTATATAAAAGTGGTACCAAGAGGTAGTTAAAGGATGTCAAATTGAATTATATGATGTTAATAGGTCAATTGTACCAATATATGGTGGCAAGTGGTTCTTATAGGGTGCAAAGTGACTCTACTATGGTGAAGAGTGACTTACATGGTTGATTAGAGTAAAAATATGAGCTTAAATTGACTTGTATAAAAGTGGTACCAAAAAGTGGTTAAAGGATGTCAAATTGCATGTATATGACGTTAATAGGTCAATTGTACCAATATATGGTGGCAAAAGACTCTTATAAGGTGCAAAGTGACTCTAATATGGTGAAGAGTGACTTACATGGTTGATTAGAGCCAAAATGTTGCCCAAAACTGACTCGTATAAAAGTGGTACAAAGAGGTGGTTAAAGGATGTTAAATTGCATGTAGATGATGCTAATATGTCAATTGTATGAATATATGGTGGCAAGTGACTCTTATAGGGTACAAAGTGACTCTAATATGGTGAAGGGTGACTTATATGGTTGATTAGAGTTAAAATATGGGCCTAAATTGACTTGTATAAAAGTTGTACCAAGAGATGGTTAAAGGATATCAAATTGCATGTATATGGTGTTAATAGGTCAATTGTGCCAATATATGGTGGCAAGAGACTTTTATAGGGTGCAAAGTGGCTCTAATATGGTGAAGAGTGACTTACATGATTGATTAGAGTCAAAATGTGGCCCTAATTGACTTATATAAAAGTGGTACCAAGAGGTGGTTAAATATGTCAAATTGCATGTATATGATGTTAATTGGTCAATAGTACCAATATATGGGGGAAAGTGACTCTTAGAGGGTGCAAGGTGACTCTAATATGGTGAAGAGTGACTTACATGGTTGATTAGAGATAAAATATTTCCCAAAATTGACTCGTATAAAACTGGTACAAATAGGTGGTTAAAGTATGTTAAATTGCATATAGATGATGTTAGCATGTCAATTGTACCATTATATGGTGGAAAGTGACTCTTATAGGGTGGAAAGAGACTTCAATATGGTGAAGAGTGACCTATATGGTTGATATCAAATTGCATGTATATGGTGTTAATAGGTCAATTGTACCAATATATGGTGGCAAGTGACTCTTATAGGGTGCAAAGTGACTCTAATATGGTGAAGAGTGACTTACGTGATTGATTAGAGACAAAATGTTGCCCAAAATTGACTCGTATAAAAGTTGTACCAAGAGGTGGTTAAAAGATGTTAAATTGCATGTAGATGATGTTAATATGTCAATTGTACGAATATATGGTGTTAATAGGTCAAAGGATAAAGATATGGTGTTATATGGTGTTAATATGTCAATATTCTATATGGTGAAGAGTGACTTACATGACTGATTAGGGCAAAAACACGCGCTAATATTCATGCAAGTATACGCGTTCGCCAGTAATATAGAATATTTTCTAGTTCGTTCCCTCAGAGACTCAGACTAAATTATTGTCTAATTAAACTCACTCACCAATGTATGATTACTTCCCAATGTTAAGACACTAACACTTAAAATTGTTGATTAAATATTAACTATAATTAACTACTTAATTAATCACTTAACTAACACTTCAATTTATCAATAATAAAACACTCATGAGATCACAACTTCATTATTACTTCCTTCTATAGCCATTGTTATTACCTTTAGCATGTGACATTGATGATATTAATCGAATAACACGAAACTGATAAAAGCCAACTTTCATTGTACTAATACCATTCTACCAAGCATTCACAATTAAGATAGAAGTTGAATAGTCATCAATTATGTTGAGTTCCTATATGTCTACAGAAATTGACAACACAACGATTTAAGCACAAGTTATTCCTTTTGATTACATAGGGCAAATAAAATTGTTGGAGTTACCCACTAATCATGCACAACGTACATGAACCTATGCTAGCATGGCAAGTTCTAAATCTCAAGACGAATACATAAGACGCCATAAGACGAATACGCACAACCAATACTTGATATCATGCAATCATCACACACTAAAGTATTAAACGATTAACTAAAGAATTCCATAATAAATCCGTTGCAACCCCATGATCACGATTAGCCCATAATAGAACTTATCGTCATCATGGGTTCATATGAAATCATGATAAACAAACACAAGATAATAATAACTAAACTAATTATATTAAAACAGAGTACTTCACAAGAGTAAATAAGTTCAAAGCAAGAAAACTAGCATCCAACGTTACAACGAAACAAGAATCACAAGAAGATATGCTTCCTCTTCGTTGCGGTGTGCTAAATCGGTCTTCTTCCTTATCTCCTTTGCTCCTTGCGTAAAAACACAATCTTCTTTTTAATCCCCCTTGTGAAAACGTCTCAAATCTACTTATATAATAGTCCCATAAAACTCAGATTACATAGAAGTGGAAACCAAACAGAAGTAAAAGTCCTAAAATAATTTGTCTTTTTTCCCGACCCTGCGCGGCCGCTCAGCATAGCTGAGCGGGCGCTCAGTTTGCTGCGCGGCCGCTCAGCAATGCTGAGCGGCCGCTCAGACCTCTACTGGAAAAAATCTGATTTTGCTCCGTTTCTTCGCCGTAATCTGCCCGTTTCTTTCCTCTGGCAATGGTCAACACATGCCAAGGCTTATTCTTGATGATTCCTCCCCCGAAATGCAACTAAAACCCTAAAATGCATAAACACTAGAAAAACGCATCAAATACACAAAATGCTTGATTTCAAGACACCAATTTAAGCCATTTTAAGACGTTCTAAGTGGTATAAAATGCCACTTATCACACCCCCAAACTTAAATCGATGTTTGCCCTCAAGCGTCACAGACTCAAAAACAAATAAAAACATGCATGAATGCAATCTATATGAAAATGCAGCGATCCCCCTTACTACAATTAACCAACCAAATTGCCACATCTCAACGAATGCAGTTAGACAACTAAAGATCAATAAACTCATGCAAACGGACATACAGCCAGAAACGTGGTGTGTGCAAATGCTTAACAGATATGCTTCGGAACTAGACCAATTACTATGACTAGACTATCCTCAAGGCAATCCTATGATTATACAAAGAATAAAAAATTCTAGGCACAAAGTGATATATAACACTACAAGAACTCTGGAGCTTATTACGGAATCGTGCTTTTTATATACAACTCAAATGCTTATTTGACCGTGCAATGAGTGAGGTCCACAAAAGACTTATACAATGGTATCCATGTAAAGAGCGTTAGGTTAGCGGATCCCAGACTCTAAAAGCCTTAGGTCACTAGGCACAAAGTCCCCTAAGAACTTAATAACTCGAATACCAAAGAGCACACTCTTGATCAATTATGCATAAACTAAATTTTTTTTTTAATAACTTCTGAGCAAGTGCGTTTCACTCCATCTTGCTCAACCCTAGACTACTCGCACCATATGCGAGCCGGCTACTAGCCATTTGACGCCTAGCCACAACTAGCAACAACTTCCATATTTTTTTCTCCAATTTTTTTTTTCTTTTTCATGCCTTTATCACTAAGAACCTATAATCGAATTCTAAGCATAATAAGTAGATTGACCTTGAAAACAACCAAATCATAACAACAATCTAGCCCTTACACATTCTCTAAGACTTAGTGGACTTACAATTGTTTCTAGCATGCATATCAACCTACACGACTTAATATCACTTTAATGCTATCACTACACTCGCATCAATATCACAATTCAGTCGATAAATCATTACAAAAGGGATCATGGTAAATGCATGAGCTTCATGACATTCATAACAAAAAAACTATATGGCATAAATTATGCAACTATATGAACTAAACTATCATGAATATGCAACTATATGACACACACACAATATTCCTTAACTACCACCCCCAAACTAAAAATCTTCACTATCCTCAGTGAAAGTAGTAGAAAGGAACACAGGGTATACCTACTCGGAGTCATCATCATCATCACCCTCAGTGGGTGGAGTATCAGGCGGCGGGTATGCAGAGTCCTCACCAAAAACTGGCCACTGGATATCAGCTTCAAGGCCTCGAAAAGCAGTCCCTAACGCAAGGGTGAGCTCCTGAGCAAACCTGCTCTGCTTCTCATACATGGCATCCATCCGCCGTGAAAGCCTCCTATACTGGGCATCACCCATCCCAGCACACTCCTGAGCTCTCGAAGAACCAGCCTCATCACGCCCTGGCCTAGCCATAGTAGCACCTCGTGCTGGACGCCCTCCTGGAAGACGATAACCCAGCCCATGCTCCTCAGGCTCACCACCGGTCCACTCCTGCATCCCATTCAGAGTGCCAGAATCAATCGGAGCTGCTGGCAACTGCAACTGCTCATGAGCCAGCCAGTTCACTCCCACTGCTCGGCATAGCTTCGTAACCGTGGATGCATAAGGGATGTTCATATGCTTCACTCCCCTCAAAAACTTCAGAATTCCTTGGTAGATAAACTCACCAAGGTCCACATAGTATTCCTCATTCAGAATTCCCCACAATAACTGTGCTCTCTCAACTGTGACCTTGTGTGTATGCGAAGAAGGCAAAATATTAGCACAAATAAATGCATTCCATGCACGGGCATACCTGTTCATGGCGATCGCCGGAAAGTGATGATACTCATTAGTGCCGGTCCTGAAGGTCCAAACTGTGCCCGGTCGACAGGGAGTCGCACAAATCAAATCCAAGTCAAAATCCTCAGCAGTCTTTTCATTCCAGTTCTCCTTCTCGGGCTTCCTCTCTCGCTGTCCAATTACACGGCGAATCACCGCAGGATGATAATCAACCGTCAGCCCACGGACCACAGAAAACCCATTCTTTTCGGCCTTCGCGTTCACGTAGAACTCGCGAACAACGCTCATCGGTACCGCTTCGGGTGACTCACAAAAAGCTATCCACCCCTTCTCTGCAATCATGGGCAGCAACTCACCATCCCTCCCCGATGGTAAAAACCCCCTCTCCTTCAGAATCGGCTTCCCCAACAGCCTAGTGTACTCCTCCTCCGCGGCTCTGTCAGTTAACCGAGGCCTTGCAGCAGTACCCCTCAATGAATCAGCAGTAGGAACTGTGTTGCTGCTGTCAATAGTGCGTGCTCTCTTGGGTGCCATTGATTCGTGAATAAAAGTGTGTAAGAACTGATTTTTGATGTTTGTGAGTGGGTTTAAGTGTAGGAAGTTTTGTGGGATATATGTAGGATAGGTGTATGTATATATAGGGTGTGGATTAGATTAGGGTTTGGGAATTAAGGGGTAAAATGATGGGGTAGTGGGAACAAATCGTGGGTTTATGGGCTAAAACTGTTTTTGTGTTTTTTGTTTTTTGTTTTTTTTTTCTGAACTGTAAAAAAAAATTCTGGTACTCGACCCCTGAGCGGTCGCTCAGCAAAACTGAGCAGGCGCTCAGCTTGCTGCGCGGTCGCTCAGCAAAGCTGAGCGGGCGCTCAGGGGATCACTGGAATTTTTTTTTTCAGCCCCTGTTTTCTGATTTTTTTGTGTTTTTGGATAGGTTATTAACTTCTAAGAGTTTCTGTAACAACAATTCATGGGTTGCCTCCCACGCAGCGCTTCTTTTTCGTCATTAGCTTGACGTTTCATACCCTTCTCAAGTAGTCAACAAAATGTCACTAACCACTTCTCGGTTTGCCATGTCCCCATAGTAGTGGTTCAACCGCTGACCGTTAACCTTGATTGCTTGGTCCGGATCATTCTCAAAAATTTCCACCGCTCCATGTGGAAACACAGTTTTTACAATAAAAGGTCCATACCACCTTGATTTCAACTTCCCAGGAAAAAGTCGGAGCCGAGAGTTGAATAAAAGAACTTGTTGCCCTGGCACAAATAACTTAGGATGTAGCTTCCTATCGTGCCACCTCTTCACCTTTTCCTTATACATTTTGTTATTCTCGTACGCTTGAAGTCGAAATTCATCAAGTTCATTAAGCTGAAGCATTCTTTTCTTACCAGCTGCATCTAAATCCAGGTTCAACTTCTTCAATGCCCAGTAGGCCTTATGCTCAAGCTCCGCAGGTAGATGACATCCCTTACCGTACACCAACTGAAACGGTGACATCCCAAGTGGAGTTTTGTATGCTGTTCTGTAAGCCCAAACAGCTTCATCGAGCTTTAAAGACCAATCCTTCGTTGACGGACAAACAACCTTCTCTAGAATGCGCTTTATCTCTCTGTTAGACACTTCCGCTTGACCATTTGTTTGCGGATGATAGGAAGTAGCTACTCGATGATTCACATTATAACGCTGCATCATAGAAGTGAACTTACGGTTGCAAAAATGCGATCCTTCATCACTTATGATTACCCGAGGTGTTCCAAACCTTGTGAAAATTTGCTTATGAAGAAAATTTAGCACTGCCTTTGCATCATTTGTCGGTAAAGCTTTAACTTTGACCCATTTTGAGACATAATCGACTGCCAGCAAGATGTACTGATTATTGCAAGATGAGCTAAAAGGCCCCATGAAATCCATTCCCCACACATCAAAGACCTCGACTTCAAGCATCACATTTAATGGCATCTCATCCTTCCTTGACAAATTTCCCACTCTTTGGCAACGATCACACCTTAAAACAAACTGATGAGCATCCTTGAACAAAGTAGGCCAGAAAAAACCTGCTTGCAGAATACGAGCTGCCGTCTTCTCACCACCATAGTGTCCACCATAAACCGTGGAATGGCAGTCTCGTAATATCCCCTCCGTCTCACAGAACGGGATACATCTCCTAATGATCTGGTCAGCTCCCTGTCTAAACAAATATGGTTCATCCCACATATACCACTTCACCTCATGCAGAAACTTCTTCTTTTGAGCGGATGTCAAATTAGGAGGCATTATATTGCTGACGAGATAGTTTACAATATCTGCAAACCATGGTTCTTCCTCCTGAATTGCAAACAACTGCTCATCCGGAAAAGATTCATTGATTAACGTCCTATCCTGTGAAGTAGAATCGGGATTCTCCAATCTAGAGAGATGGTCAGCTACTTGATTCTCAGTACCTTTTCTATCTTTGATCTCTAACTCAAATTCCTGAAGTAAAAGCACCCAACGAATTAGTCTCGGCTTCGAATCCTTCTTGGAAACTAGATAGCGAATAGCTGCATGATCAGTGAATACTGTTACTTTCGTACCAAGTAGATACGATCGAAATTTCTCAAAACCAAAGACTATAGCCAAAAGCTCCTTCTCAGTAGTGGTGTAGTTCAATTGGGCACCATTTAAAGTCTTACTCGCATAGTAGACCACATGGAAGAGGTTTTTCTTGCGCTGTCCCAGAACTGCACCTACCGCATAATCACTCGCATCACACATCATCTCAAACGGTTCTGTCCAATCTGGTGCTGTAATAACTGGTGCAGTGATCAAACTCTTCTTGAGAGTCTCGAATGCTGCCAAACATTCATCATCAAATTTGAAAGGCACATCTTCCTCAAGCAAATTGCACAACGGCTTGATATCTTTGAAAAGTCCTTGATGAATCACCGATAAAAACCCGCATGACCAAGAAAACTACGGATTCTTTTCACAGAATTAGGTGGGGGAAGATTTTCAATGACTCCCACCTTGGCCTTGTCCACCTCCAGACCCTTGCTAGAGACCTTATGCCCAAGGATAATGCCTTCACGCACCATAAAATGACATTTCTCCCAATTGAGCACCAAATTAGTTTCCACGCATCTTTTGAGTACGGCGCGCAGATTATTCAAACATTCATCATATGAGTGTCCAAAGACGGAGAAGTCATCCATGAACACTTTGACATTATTTCCAATCATGTCAGAGAATATAGCCATCATACATCTCTGAAAAGTGGTCGGGGCGCCACATAACCCAAACGAAACTCTGCGAAAAGCAAACGTGCCAAATGGACAAGTGAAGGTAGTCTTTTCCTGATCCTCTGGTGTAATACAAATCTGATTATATCCGGAATAACAATCCAGAAGACAAAAATACTCATGACCCGCCAATCTGTTAAGCATCTGATCAATAAATGGAAGAGGGAAGTGATCCTTCCTTGTGGCTTTGTTCAATTTTCTATAATCCATGCATACTCTCCATCCTGTAACTGTTCGAGTAGGGATGAGCTCATTCTTTTCATTTGCGACCACAGTGATACCTCCTTTCTTAGGTACACATTGTACGGGGCTCACCCACGAACTGTCAAAAATAGGATAAATGATGCCTGCATCCAGCCATTTCAGAATTTCTTTCTTCACCACTTCCTTCATGATGGGATTCAGTCTTCGCTGCTGTTCCACAGTTGGCTTACTACCTTCCTCTAGCAGAATTTTATGCATACAATATGAAGGACTTATCCCCTTGATGTCTGCTATGGTCCATCCTATAGCCGATTTGAATTCTCTCAAAATCCTTAAGAGCTTGTCTTCCTTACTACCTGAAAGGTCAGATGAAATAATAACAGGTAACGTAGATGAATCACCTAAAAAAGCATACCTCAAGTGTTCAGGTAATGGCTTGAGCTCCAAGGTAGGTGCTTCCTCTATTGATGGTTTGAGCTTCCCTTCAGCATTCTTAAGGTCAGAAGTACCAAGAGATTCAAATGGTATGTCCAGCTTTCGCTTCCAGGGAGAAGCGTTCAGATATTATAATTGCTCGTTGCCATCTTCATCATCGCTGTCAAAATCCCCCACTAAAGCCTTTTCCAATGCATCAGACATTAGCATGCGATCGAGTTCCGAAGTAACCGCAGAATCAATCACATCCAATTTTAAGCACTCCTCATCTTCTGTAGGGAATTTCATTGCCTTGAATACGTTGAAGGTCACATCCTGATCTTGGACCCGCATAGTAAGTTCACATTTTTGCACATCTATCAAGATACGGCCAGTAGCCAAGAAAGGCCTTCCCAAGATTATGGGAATCTTCTTATCTTCCTCAAAATCCAGAATAACAAAATCTGCAGGAAAGAAGAGCTTTATCCACCTTGACGAGCACATCCTTAACTATGCCCCTTGGGTAAGTAATGGAACGGTCAACCAATTGTAGCGACATGTATGTGGGTTTTGGATCAGGCAGATCCAGCTTTTTAAAGATCGACAACGGCATCAGATTAATGCTTGCTCCCAAATCACAAAGGCACTTGTCAAAAGTCAGATTTCCAATGGTGCAAGAAATGGTGAAGCTTCCTGGATCTTTCAGTTTTAGTGGTAACTTTTGCTGCAGAACAGCGCTACATTCTTCCGTGAGAGCAACGGTTTCAAGGTCATCCAGTTTCACCTTCCTTGAAAGAATAGTCTTCATAAACTTCGCATAACTAGGCATTTGTTCCAGAGCCTCAGCGAAAGGTATATTGATGTGAAGTTTCTTGAACACCTCCAGAAACTTCCCGAACTGTCTATCCAGCTTTTGTTGCTGCAATCTCTTAGGAAAAGGTGGTGGAGGATAGAGCTGTTTCTCCCCTGTATTAGCCTCAGGCAGAGTGTGTTCAACAGTAGTCTTCCTTGGTTCCACCGCTTTCTCCTTTTGCTTAGATTCTTCATCTCTAATTTCAGCTTCTACTTCTTTTGCCTTTTCAGCATCAGCCACTTTTCCAGACCTTAAGGTAATAGCCTTGACTTGCTCTTTAGCTTCCTTCCTGCCTGGTACTTTCGTGTCACTGGGAAGAGTGCCAGGTTGACGATTGAGCACTGCATTGGCTAATTGACCAATTTGATTTTCCAAGGTCTTGATAGAAACCGCCTGACTCTTGTACAACAGCTTAAGTTCCTCAAAATCAGTACTATTAGGTGCAGCTGTACTTCCCTGTTGAGGATATGATTGCCTTGTAGCATACTGCTGTGGTTGCTGGAATCCAGGTGGGTTAAACTGTTTACTCACTCCTTGCTGATATGGTGGCTGAATAGCATTCTGATTATTCCCCCAGCTGAAATTTGGATGATTTCTGTTGTTAGGATGATAAGTCGCTGGCACAGGCTGCTATTGTCGCTGATAATTATTCACATACTGAACAAATTCGTTGACAAGAGAACACTGATCCGTAGCATGAGAACCTGCACAAAGCTCATAAACCATAGCTATTTGATTAACTCCATATGTAGCCAGAGAATCAACCTTCATTGATAGCGCTTGGAGCTGGGCTGCAATAGCGGTGGCTGCATCAACTTCCAGAATACCTGCTACCTTGCCTGACATCATCCTCTGAGTTGGGTTTTGATGCTCATTTGCAGCCATCGTCTCTATAAGATTATACGCCTCAGTATAGCTTTTAGCCCATAAGGCGCCTCCAGCTGTTGCATCGAGCATGGACCGAGATTGGGCCCCCAAACCATTATAGAAACCAGTGATCACCATCCAATCCGGCATTCCATGATGTGGACATTTTCTCAACATTTCCTTGTAGCGTTCCCAAGCCTCGCACATAGATTCTGTAGGTTGCTGTGTAAACTGAGTAAGAGCACTCCTCATAGCAGTAGTCTTTTCCATCGGATAAAACTTCACCAGAAACTTTTGCGCAAGATCTTGCCACGTAGTGATGGACCCAGCTGGTTCAGAATGTAATCAGTCTTTAGCCTTGTCCCTCAGTGAGAATAGGAAAAGCCTTAACTTGATAGCCTCATCAGTCACGCCATTATACTTAAAAGTGCTGCAGATCTCGACAAAATTCCTTATGTGCATGTTGGGATCTTCAGTTGCCGCTCCTCCAAAAGAAACAGAATTCTACACCATCTGAATAGTGCCCGGCTTGATTTCAAAGGTGTTAGCTTGAATAGCCGGATGAAGGATGCTTGACCGAATGTCATCAATTTTAGGCCGAGAAAAATCCATAAGAGCTGGATCAGCTTGAACTATACGATCTCCCATGTTTACTGGTTCTTTCTGCTCAGTTCCTGAATCCGAATCCTCAAAATCTAACTTCTCCGGAATATGAAGAACTTCGTCTGTCTCCTCAGCTGTATCTAAAGTCCTCTTGCGAGCACGAGAACGAGTTTGCATAAACGCTTGCTAAAGTACCTGAAACACAACCGGAAAAAATAAGTAACTACTACGTCCTAATCACTGAGTCCTAATGACCAATGATGGTAAGTACATAAACTAAACAAATACGCCGAGTCCCCGGCAGCGGCGCCAAAAACTTGTTAGGGCGAAAACACGCGCTAATATTCATGCAAGTATACGCGTTCGCAAGTAATATAGAATATTTTCTAGTTCGTTCCCTCAGAGACTCAGACTAAATTATTGTCTAATTAAATTCACTCACCAATGTATGATTACTTCCCAATATTAAGACACTAACACTTAAAATTGTTGATTAAATATTAACTATAATTAACTACTTAATTAATCACTTAACTAACACTTCAATTTATCAATAATAAAACACTCATGAGATCACAACTTCATTATTACTTCCTTCTATAGCCATTGTTATTACCTTTAGCATGTGACATTGATGATATTAATCGAATAACACGAAACTGATAAAAGCCAACTTTCATTGTACTAATACCATTCTACCAAGCATCCACAATTAAGATAGAAGTTGAATAGTCATCAATTATGTTGAGTTCCTATATGTCTACAGAAATTGACAACACAACGATTTAAGCACAAGTTATTCCTTTTGATTACATAGGGCAAATAAAACTGTTAGAGTTACCCACTAATCATGCACAACGTACATGAACCTATGCTAGCATGGCAAGTTCTAAATCTCAAGATCCACCGTCGCTTCACAAGAGATTAACACCCTATCTTATATGTTCGCGACGCACATAAGACGAATACGCACAACCAATACTAGATATCATGCATTCATCACACACTAAAGTATTAAACGATTAATTAAAGAATTCCATAATAAATCCGTTGCAACCCCATGATCACGATTAGCCCATAATAGAACTTATCATCATCATAGGTTCATATGAAATCATGATAAACAAACACAAGAAAATAATAACTAAACTAATTATATTAAAACAGAGTACGTCACAAGAGTAAATAAGTTCAAAGCAAGAAAAATAGCATCCAATGTTACAACGAAACAAGAATCACAAGAAGATATGCTTCCTCTTCGTTGCGGTGTGCTAAATCGGTCTTCTTCCTTATCTCCTTTGCTCCTTGCGTAAAAACACAATCTTCTTTTTAATCCCCCTTGTGAAAATGTCTCAAATATACTTATATAATTGTCCCATAAAACTCAGATTACATAGAAGTGGAAACCAAACAGAAGTAAAAGTCCTAAAATAATTTGTCTTTTTTCCCGACCCTGCGCGGCCGCTCAGCATAGCTGAGCGGGCGCTCAGCTTGCTGCGCGGCCGCTCAGCAATGCTGAGCGGGCGCTCAGACCTCTACTGGAAAAAATCTGAATTTGCTCCGTTTCTTCGCCGTAATCTGCCCGTTTCTTTCCTCTCGCAATGGTGAACACATGCCAAGGCTTATTCTTGATGATTCCTCCCCCGAAATGCAACTAAAACCCTGAAATGCATAAACACTAGAAAAATGCATCAAATACACAAAATACTTGATTTCAAGACACCAATTTAAGCCATTTTAAGACGTTCTAAGTGGTATAAAATGCCACTTATCACAAAGTGACTCTAATATGGTGAAGAGTGACTTACATGGTTGATTAGAGTCAAAATGTGGCCCTAATTGACTTATATAAAAGTGGTACCAAAAGGTGGTTAAAGGATGTCAAATTGTATGTATATGATGTTAATAGGTCAATTCTACCAATATATGGTGGAAAGTGACTCTTTTAGGGTGCAAAGTGACTCTAACATGGTGAAGAGTGACTTACATGGTTGATTAGAGCCAAAATATTTCCTAAAATTGACTCGTATAAAACTGGTACCAAGAGGTGTTAAAGGATTTTAAATTGCATGTAGATGATGTTAACATGTCAATTGTACCAATATATGGTGGCAACTGACTCTTATATGGTGCAAAGTGACTCTAATATGGTGAAGAGTGACTTACATGGTTGATTAGAGTCAAAATATGGGCCTAAATTGACTTGTATAAAAGTAATACCAAGAGGTGGTTAAAGGATGTCAAATTGCATGTATATGATGTTAA
Organism: Apium graveolens; assembly: GCF_009905375.1. Classification (NCBI taxonomy): domain Eukaryota; kingdom Viridiplantae; phylum Streptophyta; class Magnoliopsida; order Apiales; family Apiaceae; genus Apium; species Apium graveolens. Next base: position 49,769,706 of record NC_133655.1, on the reverse strand, counting down.
TAGGTCAATTGTACTAGTATATGGTGGAAAAAGACTCTTATAAGGTACAAAGTGACTCTAATATGGTGAAGAGTGACTTACATGGTTGATTAGAGCCAAAATGATGCCCAAAATTGACTCGTTTAAAAGTGGTACAAAGAGGTGGTTAAAGGATGTTAAATTGCATGTAGATGATGTTAATATGTCAATTGTATGAATATATGGTGGCAAGTGACTCTTATAGGGTACAAAGTGACTCTAATAAGGTGAATAGTGACTTATTTGGTTGATTAGAGTTAAAATATTGGCCTAAATTGACTTGTATAAAAGTGGTACCAAGAGATGGTTAAAGGATATCAAATTGCATGTATATGATGTTAATAGGTCAATTTTACCAATATATGGTGGTAAGAGACTTTTATAGGGTGCAAAGTGACTCTAATACGGTGAAGAGTGACTTACATGATTGATTAGAGTCAAAATGTGACCCTAATTGACTTATATAAAAGTGGTACCAAAAGGTGGTTAAAGGATGTCAACTTGCATGTAAGGGCTCCCCTTGGCTTCCCACCTTCACACCCTCACCTTCACCATCTAAGGTGGGACTCCCCTCGCTCACTTTTGCCAGACCTGAAGAAATGGTCTGCATTGGTTCACTCCTTTCCTCTCCTTTTACTTGGGAGCAACCCGACCTCTCACTCAATTCACTCACTACCCTCAGTCCTAAGAGTGATTGTACTACTACTAGGTCATCTGCACTTGTGACAATTGTTAGGATTTGAAGTTGTGTAGAGAGTACCGACGAATGAGGAACACCCATCGAGATAGTAGTTTGGCTATCCAACAGATGACTGCTGTTAGGCACATCCGTCGGGATACAATCACTACTCGACGGATGAACAATATCCAGCGGGATAGAATAAATGAATGAGTTTGGAGTGGAGACTATTGTAGAGTCTGTGCAGATTGATGAAAATTTGAGCACAGAGGTCTCAATAGACTTAGAAAGAATTGGCAAGTGAGCCAGCAAATCATCTAAAAGATGATGCTCACTTGCTTGGATTTTTGGCTTCTCCAATAAAGTTAAAGATGGAGAATTTGGAAGTGATGTATGAATCATGTCTACATCCAGTGGGTGTGTGGGTGAATTTGGTGTTTCAGGTGCTTCAATTGTCAATGATTTTGGCTGTGACTCCACATTTACTGGAACCACATCAAGCTAACTTTGAGATGGTATAGTGACTGAGTCTTTAGCTCCAGTTTGCACTGTGTATGTTCCCTGTGCATCCCCAAGGGTTTTAGATCTTTTCTTTCTGGCATAAGTCTGTGGTGAACTTGTGTCCCTAACCCTCTTAGCCTGTGCTCCTGGTTGGGAGCTTGTTTCAATAGTAACATCCTTTTGGGAGGATGAAACTAGAATTGAGCTAATTTCCTTATTAACAACCATAATTTATTAGGAGACTATGGTGTGGCTAGGATTGGGTACACTAATCTCACCAGCCTTATCCTTAGGGTTTCTTTGATTTTCACCCTGTCCCTCACCCAACTCACTCTCCTTCACACTCCCCTATTTGTGTTTGGTAGTTTTTGCAATTGGTTTCTTTTGAAAGAAACCAGAGGGGGCTTTCTTTGCTTTGGATTTTGAAGTTGTTGATTTGGTAGCTTGGGTAGGCATCTATTGGGTCATTGACACAGATGCCATAGCTACACTTGAAGGCAAATAAATTTGAGAGGTTGGAAGAATAGAGACGGTGGTGCTTACCTCACTTACCTGAGGGCCCTCCATGATTGGAAAGTAGAAAAGATGCACCTCTTTGTGGTGACTTGCTCTGTTGAGATATCTTGCTCTGTTGAGATCTGCAATGATCCTCCTTTCTTGAACCCAACAATTTAGTTTGTTGGTTGGGTTCTCAATAGCAATGTTCTCAATAAGATGGTTAGCAAGCATCATAAAGAATCTAGCATAATAGACACTTTTACCTCTCTTATTGAGTTCCCCTAACTTATAACCTAACTCAAACATGATCATGTCACTGAAGTTAAAGTACTTATCAGTAACTAGCATATAAAGCATGTTAAGCATGGCAATGTTAACTGAATCAAAATTACTCTCTTTACCAGAAAATACCTTAGTTACCATATCACACAGATAGCTCCATTCCTTTCTAAGACCTAGTCTCCTAATCTCACTTAACTTAGAAGTAAAAAGTGCATATCCCATATAATTAAACATGGTAACTAAATTAGTATCAGTGTGTGGAACAGTAGTATTATTATCTGGAATTTTAAAGCATGCTTTGATAATGTCACTATTAATGTAGAACTACTTACCTTTAAGAGTGAAAGTTATGGTCTTAACAATAGAATGATACACAGCTATTGTCCATATCTCTTCCATAACCTCACAGTAGATTGTGGGTGATTCCAGCATATCATAATTGAGTTTGCATTCCTTCACAAAGTCCATCATTTTGTGAAAATCTCCAGATTGTGGAATCTCCTTGTTCACAAGAGCTACGAAGTTACTCTTTTCATAGATGAACCCAGACTGGGACATGATTTTGACTACTGGTGCCATTGTTAGAGTATGGAAATTTGCAAAGAGAATATTTTCTTTGAAGAAGAAAGAAGTTAGAGCAATTGATTTGAGAATGATAAAAGAATAGAATAAAAATGAATTCTGCTTTTATACTATCTCAGAAATAAACTGTCAAAAATAATAAAATGAAATAAAGTAACCAATCAAAATAGCCCAAAATAGCTGATTAAAAATAAATAAACTGTCAAAATTCTGTCAATTATCCATCGTGTTATACTTACAAACTGTAAGTATACTCGATGGATAATATTCAGAGTTTTAATGGGTAAGGATGAGAATAAAATATTATCCGTCGGGTTAAAAAATAATCCAGAAAAGTAATAAATTTTTATTAATAAATATTATTCCGATGGATGATCAAACTCGATGGATAATGATCATCGGTCGGGATGTAAATTTTGACTTGGCCAAAATTTCATCCAAACCAGAAAAATCAATTAAGTTTCTGGCTGCATTATAACTTGCAGAAATAATTAAAATGATTCAAGAATAATTAAGCATACCTAACTCACTTACCAACCTTGAAAAGGTGGATTCATCAAGTGGCTTGGTAAATATATCCGCAAGCTGCTTTTCACTTGGAACAAAATAAAGTTCCACCGTACCATTCATCACATGTTCCCTAATGAAGTGGTACTTGATGTCTATGTGCTTTGTTCTTGAATGCTGTACTGGATTTTCAGTGATGGAAATTACACTTGTGTTATCATAGAAAATGGGAATTCTGTCCACTTGTAGACCATAGTCCAACAATTCATTTTTCATCCATAAAATCTGTGCAAAGCAACTACCAGCAGCAATATATTCAGCTTTAGCTGTAGAAGTAGAAACCAAATTTTGCTTTTTACTGAACCAGGACACAAGCTTGTTCCCTAGAAATTGACAGGTTCATGTTGTACTTTTTCTGTCTATTTTACAACCTCCATAATCTGCATCTGAATAACCAGTTAGATCAAAACCAGAATCTCTAGGGTACCAAATGCCAAGTTTTGGTGTTCCCTTGAGATATCTGAAAATTCTCTTTATAACTACTATGTAAGATTTTCTAGGATCAGCCTGAAATCTAGCACAAAGACAAGTAGCGAACATTATATCTGGCCTACTAGCTGTTAAGTACAGAAGTAAGCCAACCATGCCCCTATAGCTTGAAATATCCACAGACTTTTCAATAGTGTTTAATTCAAGTTTAGTTGCAGTGGCCATGGGAGTTTTTGCAGATGTGCAATCCATTAGATCAAACTTCTTTAAAAGATAATAAATACATTTAGTTTGACTAATGAATATCCCATCACTAATTGCTTAACTTGTAAACCAAGATAGTAGGTTAGTTCTCCCATCATGCTCATTTCATACTTACTTTGCATTAATTTGGCAAACTTTTTACAAAGTTTTTCCTCTGTAGAGCCAAATATAATATCATCTACATAAATTTGAACAAGTATACTAGAGCCACTAACATTTCTAAAGAATAAAGTTTTATCAATGGCACCTCTTGTGAAGTGATTTTCCAAAAGGAACTTTGATAAAGTGTCATACCAGGCTCTAGGTGCTTGCCTCAGTTCATAAAGTGCTTTGAAAAGATAGTATACATATTCTGGAAAGTTTGGATCTTCCAAACCAGGAGGTTGAGTGACATAGACTTCCTCCTCCTAATCTCCATTCAAAAAGGCACTTTTGAGATCCATTTGATAGACCTTAAAATTGGCATGAGCTGCATAAGCTAGGAAGATTCTGATGGCTTAAAGTCTTGCAACATGAGCAAAAGTTTCATCAAAATCTATTCCTTCTTATTTTCAGTAGCCCTTAGCAACCAGTCTAGCTTTGTTCCTGACTACTATACCATTTTCATCCATCTTGTTTCTGAATACCCATTTGGTGTATATTGGATTCTTTCCTTTAGGCTTGGGTACCAGCTTCCATACCTTATTCCTTTCAAATTGGTTTAGCTCCTCCTGCATAGCTAAAATCCAATAAGGATCCAACAAAGCTTCTTCTACCTTCTTTGGTTCTTCCTTAGAGAGGAAGCTACTATATAGACATTCTTCCTGAGTTGCTCTCCTTGTTTGAACTCTAAAAGATACATCACCAATGATGAGCTTAAAGGGGTGATCTTTTGTCCATTTCCTTTGTTAAGGTAGATTAGCTCTAGATGAAGAGGCCTCATTGTTGTCTTGATATGTGATTGAGTTTTGATTGTTAGAAACTCCCCCTGAGTTTATGGATCTTTGATTTGAGAAAGAGGAACTTTCTGTAAGTGATCTATTCTGACTTTCAGACATTCTTCTTGAGTTGTTTTCCTTGTTTGAACTCTAGAAAATGCATCACCAATGATGAGTTTAAAGGGGTGATCTTTAGTCCATTTTCTTTGTTGAGTTAGATTAGCTCTAGATGAAGAGGCCTCATTGTTGTCTTGATGTGTGACTGAGTTTTGATTATGAGAAACTCCCCCTGAGTTTGTGAATCTTTGATTTGAGAAAGTGGTACTTTCTGTAGGTGATCTATTCTGACTCTCAACTTCTCTCATTGTTCTGACAGATGATGCACTTTGTATCTCGATGGATGAAGCTGATTGTCTCTCGACGGATGAGGAAGATTGTCTCCCGACAGATGAAGCATCTTGTACCTCGACAGATGTTGAATTATGTGCTTCATTAGTTGTATATTTTTGTGCATTATTCTTAGTCACTGTTTCTTGATCACTTTCATCATCACTGTCATCACTAACCATCTCCACATTATTAAACTTGAGGATTTCATGGAAATCTCCATTTTGCGGTCCTTTAATCGTTTCATTATCAAACACAACATATACTGATTCCATAACAATGTTGGTTCTTAGATTGTAGACTCTATATGCTTTTCCCATAGCATATCCAACAAAAATTCCTTCATTTGCTTTAGCATCAAACTTTCCATGTTGATCAGTTTGATTCTTTAAGATATAACATTTGCATCCAAAGACATGAAGAAAATTTAGAGTTGGCTTCCTATTCTTGAACAATTGTTAGGGTGTTATGCACTTTGCTTGATTAACCAAGGAGATATTCTGAGTGTAGCAGGCAGTATTCACAGCTTCAGCCCAAAAATATGTTGGCAACTTTGATCCTTCAAGCATTGTCCTTGCAGCTTCAATAAGTGATCTGTTCTTTCTTTCCACTCCTCCATTTTTTTGTGGAGTTCTTGATGCAGAAACCTCATGCATAATCCCATTCTTTTCATAAAATGATCTCATCACAGAATTCTTGAACTCAGTTCCATTGCCACTCCTGATTCTTCTTACTTTATAGTCAGGATGATTGTTAACTTGCCTTATGTGATTGATGATGATTTCACTAGCTTCATCTTTGGACTTTAGGAAAAATGTCCAAGAGAACTTTGAGAAATCATCCATAATTACTAGGCAAAATCTTTTTCTTGAGATGGACAACACATTGACTGGTCCAAACAAATCCATGTGCAGCAATTACAAAGGTTCTTCAATTGTTGAATCAAGCTTCTTTCTAAATGATGCTTTAATCTGCTTTCCTTTCTGGGAAGCATCACACAATCCATCCTTAGTAAACTCCACTTGAGGAATACCTCTAACCATTTCTTTCTTGACAAGCTCATTCATGGTCTTAAAGTTTCGATGGGACAGCTTCTTGTACCATAGCCAACTTTCATCTTGACTTGCTTTACTGAGAAGACAAGTTACTGATTCTGCATTTATTGAGTTGAAATCAGCTAAGTACACATTTCCTTTTCTCACTCCAGTAAGAACCACTTTGTTGCTCTTTTTGTTTGTCACAACACAGGCTTCTGAATTGAAAGTGACTAAGTTTCCCTTATCACAAAGCTGGCTGATGCTCACCAAATTATGCTTGACACCATCCACTAAGGCAACTTCTTCAATGATGACATAATCTTTTGAAATCAAGCCATATCCCATAGTATAACCTTTGCTGTCATCTCCAAAAGTAATACTTGGGCCAGCTCTTTCCTTGAACTCAGTGAGCAGGGTAGAATCTCCAGTCATGTGACTTGAGCAACCACTATCCAGATACCAAAAATTCTTTCCGTTTCCCTGCACACATCAAAATCAAATCAAGTTGATTTTGGTACCTAAGTTTCCTTGGGTCCTGCCTTGTAGCTTTCTTCTTTGGTTTCTTAGGTTTGATCTCATTTGACTTGGGAATTTCTGATTCATCCTTAGTCATCTAAGTTGGGCCTTTGAAACTAGTCATTAAAACAGAATTATCATGCACATTTTGATTAACAGGAAGAGGCATGCTATTTGCAAACATGTTATTCCAGTAAGGCATGCTAAATGGAATTTGAGGTATACTAAATGCAGCATAAAAAGGATTAGGTGCAAATGGCATATTAGCAAATTTTGTATTCAGATTATGAGTAGACATAGCATTCATAGGCATGGTAGGCATGGCAGTCATGTTGGGAAAAGAAAAGGGTGCAGACATGGAAGTAGGCATAGCAATTTTACAATTAACAGACAAGTGATTAACACTACAACACTTAACACGGATTTTTCTTGGTGCATATTTATCAGTTGTGTAGTTGTTATGTTTGTTAATTCCTACTTTCCCATTTCTATTATTTTTCTTTCTAGCTTCAGTTTTAACCTCAATCTTTTCTAATCTGTCATTCAATTGCTTGATAGACAGATGACCAACATTAACTGTGTTTTCCTTCCTAACTTGATTCTCCTGGAACAAAGCTCTTAGAAACTGATCCATATTTCTCATTCAACTTAGCTAGCTTAGCTTTGCTAACTGGTTTACTTACAGCCGACGGATGTGGCTCCTTGTCACTCGACGGATTATCCTTTTGATTATCCGATGGATGATTTTCGTCATCCGTTGAGTCCACGTCTGTAAATAATCCTTCAACCAAATTGGACTCAAGCTTCTCTTTACTCTTCTTCCAGGTTGCATGACAAAAGGACTCAATACCTTGAACTTTAGTGATTTGAGCATGGACATCTCTAGATGATTTCCATGCCTTAATCACTTTCTGTTCTCGTTCAAGCTGCTTTTTTAAAAAAAATTCTTTCTTCAAGGAATCAGTTAATTCATCCTTAGCAATCTTACACTCAATTCTCAATTTCTCAAATTCAATAAACTGAGACTCTCGCACATTATTCCTCTCACTTAAAAACAAATTGTTTTATTTAATTTTAGCATTTTCCTTAGTGAGGGACTTAAGTGTAACACGCAGGTGATATAATCCTGTTGACATGTCATTTATTCCATCATTACACTCAGCTTTAGATAAATTTGCTAGGTTAGTGGTGATTACCTGATTGCTTGAAGAACTTATTTCTATTTCATCAGGTTTGGCCATTAGGGCTAGATTGACATAGCTTGTTTCTTCATCTTCATCCAATCCATCTACAGCCCAGTCATTTTCCTGTGTGATAAAAGCCATTTCCTTTTGTTTCAGCAGCTCAAAGTATTTCTGTTTATAATTAACAGGCTCAAACTTCTTTTTTCAGGGATCAGAAATTCTACATTCACTGGCAAAATGACCCGCCAATCCATATTTGAAACACTTGAATTTTGACTTATCAACCATGTTTCTATTTGGCTTAGTTGCTCCAAATTTTTTCTTGAATTTGAGCTTCAAAAATCTTCTGGATAAGAATGCTAGATGTTCATCAATATCATCCATGTCAACTTGGCTCAATTGATCTTCATTTTCAGCTACCAACCGTTTACCCCTGCTTTCAGAGACCTTTGATGTAGACTCAACAGCTTCTACCTTCATCTCTTTCTCCTTCTATACCTCAGCAACCAGTGTTATGGACCTTCCCTTATTCCTTCCTTTCTCCATCCTCTCATCTTGCTCTATTTCAAGCTCATAGGTTTTCAGGATGCCATATAGTCTCTCAAAGGTGAACTCCTTGTAATCCTGTAAATTTCTTAATGAGGCTATCATTGGCTTCCACTCTTTTGGAAGAGATCTAAGGAACTTAAGGTTAGAGTCTTTTGTTTGATAAACTCTTCCATGCAACTTCAGATCATTTAGTAGCTTTTGAAATCTACTAAAAATATCAGTGAGAGACTAACTTTCTTCAATGTGGAAATGCTCATATTGCTGAATCAGAAGCTGCATCTTGTTCTCCCTTACTTGCTCAATACCATCACAAATAATCTAGATTGTGTCCCAAACCTCTTTGGATATTTTAAAGTTAATGATGTTATCAAACCTATCACCATCAACTACATTGAACAATATATTCATGGCCTTCTTATCCTTCCTGACTTGCTCAATATTCGGGTCTGACCATTCATGCCTTGATTTTGGAACAGATGGCTCATTGCCAGTTGTATCTCTCATTGGTACATGAGGACCTCTCTCTATGCAGTCCGCATAGGCCTCATCTTGGAAAAAAAGATGTAGGTGCATCTTCACCTTCAAGTGGTGATACTTGTCTTTGTCCAGAAATGGAATCTTTACTCCAACATCCTTTTTTTTCATCTTGTTGTTTGTTGTGATCTTTATACTCTTTGTTCTTCAAGAGCTTGCTCTGATACCAATTGTTATTCCCTAAAAATACCAATTATCAAACTTGAGGATTTTATGGAAATCTCCATTTTGCAGTCCTTTAATCATTTTATTATCAAACACAACATGTACTGATTCCATAACAATGTTGGTTCTTAGATTTTAGACTCTATATGCTTTTCCCATAGTATATCCAACAAAAATTCTTTCATCTGCTTTAGCATCAAACTTTCCATGTTGATCAGTTTGATTCTTTAAGATATAACATTTGCATCCAAAGACATGAAGAAAATTTAGAGTTGGCTTCCTGTTCTTGAACAATTGGTTGGGTGTCATGCACTTTGCTTGATTAACCAAAGAGATATTCTGAGTGTAGCAGGCAGTATTTACAGCTTCAGCCCAAAAATATATTGGCAACTTTGATCCTTCAAGCATTGTTCTTGCAGCTTCAATAAGAGATATGTTCTTTCTTTCCACTACTCCATTTTGTTGTGGAGTTCTTGATGTAGAAACCTCATGCATAATCCCATTCTTTTCACAAAATGATCTCATCACAGAATTCTTGAACTCAGTTCCATTGCCACTCCTGATTCTTCTTACTTTAAAGTCAGGATGATTGTTAACTTGCCTTATGTGATTGATGATGATTTCACTAGCTTCATCTTTGGAATTTAGGAAATATGTCCAAGAGAACTTTGAGAAATCATCCACAATTACTAGGCAAAATCTTTTTCTTGAGATGGACAACACATTGACTGGTCCAAACAAATCCATGTGTAGCAATTACAAAGGTTCTTCAATTGTTGAATCAAGCTTCTTTCTGAATGATGCTTTAATCTGCTTTCCTTTCTGGCAAGCATCACACAATCCATCCTTAGTAAACTCCACTTGAGGAATACCTCTAACCATTTCTTTCTTGACAAGCTCATTCATGGTCTTGAAGTTTAGATGGGACAACTTCTCGTACCATAGCCAACTTTCATCTTGACTTGCTTTACTGAGAAGACAAGTTACTGATTCTGCATTTATTGAGTTGAAATCAGCTAAGTACACATTTCCTTTTCTCACTCCAGTAAGAACCACTTTGTTGCTCTTTTTGTTTGTCACAACACAGGCTTCTGAATTGAAAGTGACTGAGTTGCCCTTATCACAAAGCTGGCTGATGCTCACAAATTATGCTTGAGACCATCTACTAGGGCAACTTCTTCAATGATGACATACTCTTTTAAAATCATGCCATATCCCATAGTATAACCTTTGCTGTCATCTCCAAAAGTAATACTTGGGCCAGCTCTTTCCTTGAACTCAGTGAGCAGGGTAGAATCTCCAGTCATATGACTTGAGCAACCACTATCCAGATACCAAAAATTCTTTCCATTTCCCTGCACACATCAAAATCAAATCAAGTTGATTTTGGTACCTAAGTTTCCTTGGGTCCTGCCTTGTTAGCTTTCTTCTTTGGTTTCTTAGGTTTGATCTCATTTGACTTGGGAATTTCTGATTCATCCTTAGGCGTCTAAGTTGGGCCTTTGAAACCAGTCATTAAAACGGAATTATCATGCACATTTTGATTAACAGGAAGAGGCATGCTATTTGCAAACATGTTATTCCAGTAATGCATGCTAAATGGAATTTGAGGTATACTAAATGCAGCATAATAAGGATTAGGTGCAAATGGCATATTAGCAAATTGTGTATTCATATTATGAGTAGACATAGCATTCATAGGCATGGTAGGCATGGCAGTCATGTTGGGAAAAGAAAAGGGTGCAGACATGGAAGTAGGCATAACAATTTTGCAATTAACAGACAAGTGATTACACTACAACACTTAACACAGATTTTTCTTGGTACATATTTATCAGTTGTGTAGTTGTTATGTTTGTTAATTCCTACTTTCCCATTTCTATTATTTTTCTTTCTAGCTTCAGTTTTAACCTCAATCTTTTCTAATCTGTCATTCAATTGCTTGATAGACAGATGACCAACATTAACTCTCTTTTCCTTCCTGACTTGATTCTCCTGGAACAAAGTTCTTAGAAACTGATCCATATTTCTCATTTAACTTAGCTAGCTTAGCTTTGCTAACTGGTTTACTCACAGTCGACGGATGTGGCTCCTTGTCACTCGATGGATTATCCTTTTGATTATCCGATGGATGATTTTCGTCATCCGTTGAGTCCATATCTATAAACAATCCTTCAACCAAATTGGACTCAAGCTTCTCTTTACTCTTTTTCCAGGATGCATCACAAAAGGACTCAATACCTTGAACTTTAGTGATTTGAGTATGGACATCTCTAGATTATTTTCATGCCTTAATCACTTTCTGTTCTCGTTGAAGCTGCTCTTTTAAAATTTCTTCTTTCTTCAAGGAATCGGTTAATTCATCCTTAGCAATCTTGCACTCAATTCTCAATTTCTCAAATTCAATAAACTGAGACTCTAGCACATTATTCCTCTCACTTAAAAACAAATTGTTTTATTTAATTTTAGCATTTTCCTTAGTGAGGGACTTAAGTGTAACATGCAGGTGATATAATTCTGTTGACATGTCATTTATTCCATCATTACCCTCAGCTTTAGATAAATTTGCTAGGTTAGTGGTGATTACCTAATTGCTTGAAGAACTTGTTTCTATTTCATCAGATTTGGCCATTAGGGCTAGATTGACATAGCTTGTTTCTTCATCTTCATCCAATCCATCTACAGCCCAGTCATACTCCTGTGTGATAAAAGCCCTTTCCTTTTGTTTGAGCAGCTCAAAGTATTTCTGTTTATAATTAACAGGCTCAAACTTCTTTTTGCTGGGATCAGACTTTCTACATGCACTGGCAAAATGACCCGCCAATCCATATTTGAAATACTTGAATTTTGACTTATCAACCATGTTTCTATTTGGCTTAGCTGCTCCAAAATTTTTCTTGAATTTGAGCTTCGAAAATCTTCTGGATAAGAATGCTAGATGTTCACTAATATCATCTATGTCATCTTGGCTCAATCGATCTTCATTTTTAGCTACCAATCCTTTACCCCTGCTCTCAGAGACCTTTGATGTAGACTCAACAGCTTCTACCTTCATCTCTTTCTCCTTCTCTAACTCAACAACCAGTGTTATGGACCTTCCCTTCTTCCTTCCTTTCTCCATCCTCTCATCTTGCTCTATTTCAAGCTCATAGGTTTTCAGGATGCCATACAGTCTCTCCAAGATGAACTCCTTGTAATCCTGTAAATTTCTGAATGAGACTGTCATTGGCTTCCACTCTTTTGGAAGAGATCTAAGGAACTCAAGGTTAGAGTCTTTTATTTGATAGACTCTTCCATGCAACTTCAGATCATTTAGTAGCTTTTGAAATCTACTAAAAATATCAGTGAGAGACTAACTTTCTTCAAAGTGGAAATGCTCATATTGCTGAATCAGTAGCTTCATCTTGTTCTCCCTTACTTGCTTAGTACCAACACAAATAATCTGGAATGTGTCCCAAACCTCTTTGGCTGTTTTAAAGTTAATGATGTTATCAAACATATCACCATCAACTCCATTGAACAATATATTCATGGCCTTCTTATCCTTCCTGACTTGCTCAATATCAGGGTCTGACCATTCATGCCTTGATTTTGGAACAGATGGCTCATTGCCAGTTGCAGCTCTCATTGGTACATGAGGACCTCTCTCTATGCAGTCCGCATAGGCCTCATCTTGGGAAAAAAGATGTAGGTGCATCTTCACTTTCCAGTGGTGATAGTTGGCTTTGTCCAGAAATGGAATCTGTACTCCAACATCATTTTTGTTCATCTTGTTGTTTGTTGTGATCTTTATACTCTTTGTTCTTCAAGAGCTTGCTCTGATACCAATTGTTATTCCCTAAAAATACAACAAGAATTACAGAAGGAGGGTTGAATGTAATTCTAGCTATTTTTTCAAATTAAAAGAATGTTCCGAATTGATAAATATAACAGTGTTTGATTAACAATGGTGCAGAATAAAAGAGTGATAGAAATCAAAACACTTAAGTAATAAAAATACTAGCTTTTAAAACTTTCTGGTGGATTTGAAAGTATCCACCAGATATATATATATATATATATCAAATGAGAACCCTTTGAAGCTTTGAATAGCTCACAGCTGCTTACAAGTTTGAACAACTAAACTTCAGAGAAATGCTTACAATATACAACTTGATATGTTTCTCTGAAAATAGGCTTGCTTAGTTAATTATTCTACTTGCTACACTTGGTTTATATATCACCAAGTTTACATGACAATAAGACAAGATAATAAAACAAAATATATCTAGTCTAACTCCATGCTACTTCACTACTCTATTCCAGCATCTTTGAATATCTTCTCAATTGCATGGAAATGGTAATGCTTCTTTGTTCTCAAATTCCTGCTTAACAGGTTGCTACATTCCTTTTGCAAACACCCAACGCATGTGACTTTGTTGTCATTCTCAACAGCTATTTGAATTTGATCATCCATCAGGACTATGCTTGTCATCCGTTGGGAGCTTTGTTGATCATCCGTAGGGAGTCTTGTAGATCATCCGTCGGGAGTCTATCTGCCACTTGACTCTATTTCATTTATACAAAATTATAAGACATCTCATATTTATAATTAATCGACCTATTCTGCATATCAATCTAGTAGTCAACATGACTTACAGAACCCTAAGTAATCTACTTGACTAATACATGTTGTTTGCAGAAATGTGCTACAGTTCTTATTTGTTATATAAGCTACTCACTCGATGGATGTCAATTTGTCATCTGTCGGGACTATAAAGTTTATCCATCGGGACTATATTAGATCATCCGTCGAGTGCTACAAAATTCACTAAATTAAATCTACTAAGGTATATCTACTAAGGTGTTTTTTAACTTATCATCAATTTCACAACATATTCCTAACACCTATCTTATATGATCTTTCTGTCCTATCTTAATCATAATGTTCTTGTTTCAGGGACCAAAACCTACAGATCTGACGCCAACTGTAACGCCTTCCAAATCCGGGGTCTAGATCTGGGGGTTACTTGCCTACTAACAATCATAAATAAACCTGTATAATAATTATACGAACATACATCTAACCCCTTCTTACTACTACTCAGGATCTTTATGGTTAAGGTATGAAGACAAGAACACAACACTACTATGATTATATTCTCAAATTCAAAATCTTACAAACATCTTTATTTATTACAAACCCAACCGTCTAAACATGTTTTAAAATTAGTTCCATTATATTCAAGCACACACAAGAGCTATCCAAGCTAAATCTGATCTGGTAGTTCAAAACTCTCTTCCTGGACTTGGATTAGTACTCTTGGTGCTAGATGGTCCCGTCTTTTCACTCGCTTCTTTACTACCCTGGTGTGAATATGCTTCATTCTCGAACTATACTGAAAGATAAAAGTGAGTAACAACAAGTTTGATCCATAATTAGTCAGCACGTCCAATATATATATATATATATATATATATATATTAGTATAAGTAATTCAAGTGGAACTGGTAAAGAATATGTAAGTAATTTCCATAGGTATCTGTTTATATATGTAATGAATAAGGAAGGCCGTTATCGGCTATCGACAATAAACTAGACTGGACAGAAGAACCAATATATGCACTATAACTTGCTGATCAGTCAGGATACAATGTGAATCTATGCCCATCTGCATAGAGCCACAATCATATCGGGTACCCAGGACCACTCTAGCCTAATAACAAAGGGTCCAGTCCATCCCTGGCCCTAATCGTACCTATCCAGTCCATAAGATAAGCATCCGGATCAATCAGTATGATTTGATGTTATCCCATCATCACAATTTGTATCAGGATATATATAGTATATAATCTATTGGAATATGAATAGATGTATTCAATATTCCAGGATAATCAGAGTTATTGTTACAGAATTATTAAAAAAACAGTAATTGATTTGCAATGAAGTTGAATGAAGATTATATGTTCAGTGTATCAAGAACTTGTAATCAGATATACGAATAAGCATAACAGTTCATTATTCTGAAATTAGAATAAGGGAGAAAACTTGCCTAGTATGCATTCTATTCCCAATCTACTATTGCTATCTAATTCCGGCTTGTACAGCCTTGTTTGATTCATATCTATAAAGGAAAGATACCAATTCAATTGACCTGTACCTTAATTGTATATTAATTCGAATCCTTATTGTCTACCCGTACGATAGTAATTAACTCATATAGTAATTCAAAATAGCAGTTAAGACTCAATTAACCAAATAAATCACATAGCACATAAGTCAAATAGTCACTCAAAATGAAATCGAGTCATTATACGAATTATTGCACAATATCTGACTCGTTTCCTAATTTTTAAATTTATTTAACCCATATTACTAATTAATCGGGTCTATAAATAAATAAATATCGAAAGCCGACTCATTTCAGAAAGAAATTAGGATTTAAAAGTATTTTTATCGAAAATGGATCATTTTTCTGAATTTAGGAGCGTTCATTTCATTTAAAATGGATAAACAGTTAAATAAATAATTAATTAAAAAGAATAAAACAATTATTATTCAAAATAATTGATTATTCAAGTTAATTAATCATTAAAAATATTTTTAAATAATTATTCAGGAAAAATCAGAATTAAAAATGATTTTTCCATAATTTTTAGAATTTAAATAAATATAAAAAAATTATTTAAAAAACTAATTAATTATCGTAATAATTAATTAATTTAAATAAGTATTAAATAAATAAATAATTTTTAAATTTTGGAAAATAATTCAGATTTATTTATATAATTAATTATCTAAATTAATTAATCAATTTGTTTTAATTATATCAAACTGATTTTTGAATTTATAAAAATAATAATATAATAAAATCCCAAAAGTAGTTTTCATAATTGGATTTGGGTTTTATTGGATCAAAACCGGGTTGAAAAACTGGTTGGAACCCAGTCAGAAAGAACAAACCGGGTCACCAAGAACATGCCAGAATTTTTCCAGATTCCGGTGATCGGCCGCACATCCGGCAACCCCGATTCAGGCAAAAAACAACACCGTTTGGTGTATTTTTCATGGGGTTTTCATTCTAAATCCCGTCAGCAATCCAACTCCAGCCAAAACCAGCTGTAATAACACCTGGAACTCCACATCTGATTAAATCATCCATTTTTCCGGCCAACTATCAATTTGCTTTATTTGTACATGAACCTTTGATCTTAATAGCTCAAATTAAAGCTTAGGACATGTCAATCAAAGCCCTAATACCTAACTAACCTCAGATCAATCAAAATAAAAAACGATCAAATCAAAAATTCAGCATAAATCCTAATAATCAAATTAGACTATCTAGAAATCGTTTGATGAAATTGATAGCATAAATCGATTGTATACTCTCATATAAAGCTATACCAACAATCAAATCAATCAAATAACTCTAGAATCAAAAAGCCCTAATTTCAGTTAAGAACTCTAAAAATAAAAATTGAAAATCCGTGACTCTAAGCATGAAATTGATGGCATAAACTGATAGAATAGATCAAAATATTCAAATTGAGTACTTATATGATAGTAATTGATGCTCCCAAAATCACTGATTGATTCTTGACCCGAAATCAAAACCCTAACCCGAATTTCAGAGAAAATTGTGATTTTTTTCTATTCTTTTTTATAATTTTTTTATAATTAATTAATAAAATAAGCCTAATTATAATTACAAGAAATAACCCTAATCATAATTTAGGCCTTAATTATATCTACTAATAAAATTAATTGGCCATTAATTAATAATTAATGGGAATTATTTTAAATTTTTTAATTTTAAATAATTACAAAATATATGCCAAAATTTCCCAAAAATTATGAATAATGCAAAAATGCAAAGATATAAAATATTTGAAAGTACCATAATTTTATAAAAATAAAAATATGATTTTTGTGGGGTTTTAAGCACTCATAGGGGCCCGGAAATATCATTTTTCACGAAACGAGACATATACTAAATTAACTGGATGTTCGGAAAATCAATATGGTATATGCCATATTAGGAAAAATAAGGCCAATTACTCTATATGAAATAACATCTATTAAAACGAAGTCTGAACAATATAACTTTTAATATAAAAGTATTTAACACGTAATAAAATACCCAAAAAATACCCTGAACCACACAAAACACATGCACATAACAACTAATATCTTATTATCAACACTTATCTATGATATAATAAAACACATAATACTCACTTAATATCTTACAAAATAGTCATAATTTCTCGGCCGTTACATCCTCCCCCTAAAAGGATTCTGCCCTCAAAATCACGCTAAAAAAATAACTAGGGATACTTTTCTAACATTTCACTCTCAAGCTCCGAGGTTGACTCTTCAACCATAGGATTTCTTCACAAAACTCTTACCAGTGGTACTGACTTATTCCTTAACACTCTCTCCTGCCGGTATAGAATTCTTACCGGTTGTTCAACATAAGATAAATCAAGTTGAATCTCTATCGGCTCGTACTCTATCATATGACTTGAATCTGGATTATATCTCTTAAGTATTGACTCATGAAACACATTGTGAATATGCTGCATATGTGGCGGTAAGGCTAACTCATATGCAACTTTCCCTACAGTATCTCAAACGGTCCAACATAACATGGTTTAAGTTTGCCTTTCTTGCCGAATATCGTTAATCCTTTCCATGGTGATATCTTCAAAAATATTGATTCTCCCTCATTATATTCCATATCCTTCCTGTCTTGGTCCGCATATTTCCGTTGACGATTATGCGCTAAAATCGCTTCTAAATAAGTTCTATTTTTTCTTTAGTTTGCTAGATTATTTATGGACCTAAAATTTTCTGTTCACCAACTTCATCCCAATATACTGGAGATCTAAATTTCCTCCTGTTTAAAGTTTCATAAGGTGGAATTCCAATGCTCGCATGATAGCTATTGTTGTAAGAAAATTCCACTAAAGATAAATGTTCATCGCAACTGCCTTTAAAGTCCAATGCACATACTCGTAGCATGTCTTCAATTGTCTTGATTGTTCTTTCACTTTTACTGTCTATTTGCGGGTGGTATGCGGTGCTCATATTTAAATTGGTACCCAAACACTCTTAAAACTGTCTCCAGAATCTGTAATTGCAACGAGGATCTCGATCTAAAATGATTGATACAGGAACTCCATGTCGCATCATGATTTCCTTGAGATATAAGTGCACTAACTTTTCAAGCGGAAACCTTTCATTGATCAGAAGAAAATATGCTGACTTTGTTAGTCTATCGAGAATAACCCAAAATGTATCATGATTTGCCTTTGTTCTTGGAAATCCTACCACGAAATCCATCACAAGATGTTCCCATTTCCATTCTGGAATATCCGGTGGTTGTAGTAATCCACTGGGACGCTGATGTTCCGCCTTGACTCATTGGCACGTATAACATTTACAAACCTATTCTGATATCTCCTTCTCCATGTCTGTCCACTAAAAGTTTTCCTTCAGATCTCTGTACATTTTTGTTCTTCCCGGATGAACTGAGTATCAAGAGTTGTGAGCGTCTTGTAAGGTTTTTCTTTTAATTATGCTACATTAGGTACCCAGATTCTTGAAGAAAATCGTAGAATTCTCTTGTCATTCTTCTGACTTGAAATTTCTTCTCCCATTAAGCTTTCACTTTCGTGACTTATTATTTATTTCTGACATCGTCAAATCTTTTCTAATAAATCTGGTTGGAACATCATTATATAATTTATCTCTGTGGATCTTTCTGAAATACGAACTTCAATTTCCAATTTCTCAAATTCCATGACTAATTCTTCTGAGGAAGTTAATGTTGGGATTCGTGGCATAAACATAGTGGAAAAATCAAAAATAAATATGAAAAATGAAACCCCAAAAGCAGGATCCATGCAAAATAAGATATTTAATTAAGAGATTAGATGTTCACCTTAAATAAAGCTTTCTGTATGATTTTAATGAAAGTTCTGATCTTGCTGAATCACAGCAGCCCTCCTTGCGAAGATCTACTCTCCAAGGTATCCACACAGACGTTCGACCGTCTAACGATCACCGGAGCCGGTACTAGCCGATTTGGTTGCCTCTTCATTTCTCTCTTTCTCTCTAGCCTCTCTAAGATGTAGAGTTTCTAGGGTTTTTCTCAAAAATATAATATCACATCTAACCCTAAAAATATACATCTTAATGTATATATAGGGGAGAGAGGATTAAGGCCTAACCCTAAACCTAATGGGCTTTTGAAAACAAACCATTATGATTTTGGGTTTTATTTATTACTATTAAATTTGAATTCTAATATAATTAATCAAGTCTCACTTAATTTATTTAATAATTAAATTCGAATTAATAATAATAAAATTTATAAATCCATAATTTAAATAACACTTTATTTTAAACGTTATTTGTGTATGACCCTTTAGGTTATTATTACGTTGGCAATAATTTTATTTTCTAATAATAAAATTATAAACAATGAGTGGAATCTAGTAATACATCATTGCTACCCAAGTAATAATAATAATTGGCGATTCAATTGAACCTTTCATGAATAAAGTACAATGTAATATAATCCCTTTAGCCTTATATTATAGATCAAACTCGAGGCATGCATTGTGTCATCCTCTGTTAACGTTTAATCCTTGTTTCCTTGATCAATGAGTAAACTATTAAACAAATCGGTATTTGAGCACATCCATGCATTTTATAGTCCTACTCAATCAAGAGGCCAATAATATCACTCCTTTAATATATGAGGGCTAAATCCCATCTACATCATTCATATTTCTCATACGATTCATAATATACGCAATGTCTACATTTATTTTTACCCGGTCAAGGATAACTTTCAATAGTATCAAAGTATATTAATTCTTGTATAAAAATATAATGACAGAGTCTAAGGAAAAATATATCATTATCACTGTGAGATTAACTTATAACACTATAAACATGTAGTATCTCACAACAGGTCAATTCAGCACTATGTCTAATACATGTGCATGTGTTTTGTCTTTAGTATCACCATACCTATGATCAATGAGATGTGATCATCAGTAAACAAACACACTATTCTCAACATATTTATTATCGTCCCTTAACAATAATACTTGACTAGGGATCTTTAGGAATATCAATATTGTTCTCATAATCTCATTTCTAAGTCACATACTTAGAGATATAGATTTACATATCATATTTAAAGGACATATATTAATCTAACATTTTATCACAGAAAATAAAGATATAATCGATTACTAAATAATAATCCATAGATTCATAATTAATAATCCAAATGTATCGTAACATAAACATAATAATATTGTCTCTAGGGCACACACACTAAAAATTAACACTTTTAATCTTTCTTTTCTGCTCAGTGCATCTGCTACAACATTTGCCTTCCTCGGGTGATAGTTGATTGAGACATCGTAATCCTTGATTAATTCCAGCCATCGTCATTGTCTCATGTTGAGCTCCTTCTGAGTTAAGATATACTTTAAGCTTTCATGATCGGTGTAAATTTCACATTTCTCATCGTATAGATAATGTCTCCAAAGTTTCAAGGCTAATATAATTGCTGCTAATTCCAAGTCATGAGTCGGATACTTTTGTTTATGAGGCTTCAATTATCTCGAAGCATATACAATCACGTTACCATATCGCATCAGTACACATCCAAGCGCTCTGTAAGAAGCGTCACTGTAAATAATAAAGTTTCCTTGATCGTCTGGTAAAACCAATACAGGCGCATTTACCATTCGATTCTTCAATTCCTGAAAACTTTCCTCACAGTTTTTTGTTCTTTCGAGTCAACTTCATTAATGGCGTGGCTATCTTCGCAAAATATTTAACAAATCTTTGATAATAATCCGTTAATCCCATGAAACTTCTAACTTCTGTAGGCATCTTCGGTCTTTCACAATTAAAAATAGCTTCAATCTTTGTAGGATCAACTTTAATTCCTTCGATACTGATTACATGGCCTAAAAATTGTACTTCTCTTAGCCAAAATTTGTGTTTAGAAAATTTCACGTAAAGTCATTCCTTCCTCAAGATTTCCAAAGCGACTCTCAAGTGCTTTGCATGTTCTACTTCAGTCTTCGAATACATCAAGATGTCATCGATAAACAGAATCATAAATTTATTTAAGTATTTCTTTAAAACTCTATTCATCAAATCCATGAATGTTGCTGGTGCATTAGTCAATCTGAATGCCATTACTAAGAACTCATAGTGACCATACCTGGTATGAAATGCAGTTTTAGGAATATCCTCCACCTTAAGATAACCCAATCTAAAGTCAATCTTCGAGAATCATGCTACTCCTTTCAGCTGATCAAATAAATCATCAATACTCGGTAAAAGATATCTATTCTTAATGGTTAATTTTTTCAACTCACGATAGTCGATGCATAATCTCATGCTATTATCCTTCTTCTTGACAAACAATACTGGTGCACCCCATGGGGATACACTGGGTTTTATAATCTCTCTATCCAAAAGATCTTATAATTGCATAGCCAACTCCTTCATTTCAACTGGTGCCATTCGATATGGTGCTTTTAATACTGGTTCATTAACTGGCACTAGATCGATAATAAACTCAATTTCACGATCTGGAGGTACCCCTGGAAGTTCATCAGGAAATACATCTGGAAATTCACATACAATCGGAATATCTTCAATTCTCGTACCTTTTTTATTAACGTCTAACATATAGGCTAGATAAAATTTACATCCTTGATATAGCAATCGCTTAGTCTGCATCATCGTGAGAAATTTCATCTTCTATTTCTCACCTCTAAATATTACCCTTGCATCGTCCATGGTTCGTTGATTTACCTTCTTATTTGCACAGTCGATTTGGGAATTATGACCGGCTAACCAATCTATTCCTAATATAACATCAAATTCTCCTAACTTCAAAGGTATCAAGTAAGTAAAGAAGTGATGTCCTGCTATTTCGATGACACAATTTGGACAAACTTGATCCACGAGAAACTTGATCGTCGTTAGCTAACTTTATAATTAACGTTTCACCCAACCATTGAACTTCACAACATAACTTATCAAAAAATTCTTCAAAAATAAAAGATCTTGTAGCTCCAGAATCAATTAAGACTTTTACATTTACGGAGTTCACAAAAAGCGTACCTGCAACTACATTTGGATTCTGCACTTCCTCCTTCATGGTCATGTTGAAATTCCTTGCCTTGGGTTGATTCTGCTGTGGCGGTGGCGGTGGTTCCATAATTCTTGAAACATTTGCAGCTATAACTGGTCTTTTACAATCCCTGACAATATGTCCTTTCCTCCCACACTGAAAACACTTAACATCTGTCTTTCCTATTGGGCATTTATTGGAGTAATGCCCCTTCTGCTTGCATTTGAAAAATATAACATTCAGCTTATTATAGACACCCGTATGCTTTCGGCCACATGTTTTACAGTCCGAAAATGGTGGTCTTGCTATCCTCTACTGATTTGTAACTTGGAAACGATTACCTAATCGTTGGTTTCCCTGGTCTAATCTTTTGAAGTTCAGATTTGTCCGGGCCTGAAATCCCAGCTTCTTGTTGAAACGATTCTAAAAATTTCCTTGCCCCCTTTCTTTTTGGGACATCTCACTCGCCCCTTCAACTATGATAGCCTTCTGATCGAGGGCCGTATATGTTGTCAATTCAAAAACTATTACTCCACTCTGAATCCATGACTTCAACCCCTGTTGAAATCTCTTTGCTCACTTTTCTTCCATGTCTACTTGCTCTGGAACGAACCTAGACAACTCACTAAACTTTTCCTTATACTCTGCCACTGACAGGTTTCCTTGTTTCAATTCCAGAAACTTTAATTCCATCCGGTTCTTCATATGGCGTGGGAAATACTTCACCAAAAATAACTCAATAAATCTATTGCATGCCACAATCTCAGTACCCTCTAAAGCCCTCTTTGACTCCCACCAATAGTTAACTTCACCCTTCAGAAAGTAACTTGCAAATTCAGTCTTTTGATCTGCCTCAACTTTCACTAATGCAAATACTTTCTCAATTTCCTTTAACCATGTCCTAGCTTTAGTAGGATCTGCGGAACCTTCGAACTCTCCTGGAAATGTTTGAAAGTAGCAGTGGGTACAACTGGTTGTGGTATTTGTGGTGGATTTTGAGGTTGTTATTGATTCAAAATCTGTTGTTGGAATTTTTGTTGTTGTTGCATTTACTGTTGCATCATGACCATTTTTTGTTGCATTAAATTTAGCATTTGGTTCATGGTTTGGTTATTATGCTCTTCAGGGTCATTGTTTGAAGTTTTTGACCTGGTCTTTCGTTTAGGTGCCATTTTTCTGGTGATAAGACAAGCAATTTATTTAATAATCCACTAAATAGTTGATAATCAGTAAGTAAAGGAACAATTTAACTTTTACTGGAACAGGTAATTCAAATAAATCATACACATTTTTTTAACAATCATATTTTAGATAACATCATTATCATATAATTTGCTTGACCTTTCACAAGTCAAACACTAATAAGAAAATAGACTACAGGTTAAGTAAATAAATGTAAATAATGCAATACTAAAATTTAAATAAATAAAATAAAGGAAGTTGCAAAAGGATTTATTCTATATATATATCCAGCACATCCGCATCAGGTATGAGTGCTTGATACAAAAGATTATCAACTACTACTGCCGACTACAAACCAAAATCATGAGATAAACACGCCTAATCTCACTACTATCATTTATTCCTTCCTCTATAAACATATTATACATATTATACATCCATTATCATTCTAGCCATGCCCTCAGTAGCTTGGAGGTGTTCGATTAACCTCCTCATGAAGTGACCGTAGTATCACATCAATAAGTCTCACTTCCCGTCGGTACTCTTAGTAAGTATGGACTCCCTCATGCTGTAACTCCTCAAACTCTCGAGAGGCTCCTCTATAAATCTGCCTGAACCTTTCTCATAGGAAGTAATACGGCTGAAGTGCTGCTAATGGACCTGTCTCTCGACGGTTTATCATACTCATAATCTCTCTACACTGTGCTCTCTAGAAGTGTTGATCCTCCCTCATACTAGCAAGCTCTCTATATGGGATAATACGGGGCTCTCCTATATCACCAACTGATCCTCTGGATGCTACTCCCATGGCCTCGGCTAAACCCTGTTGAACAACCTCTAGTGCCGGGTCTAAAGGAACTACTGGTTGGTCAACCTCCTGCTCACACATATACTATATCTGAGACATCTGAAATACATCAGGAACAAGTGCATACACAACTAAGGGAACTGGAGCGACTACAATGGTTGTGGCTGTGGCTCAAAATTCCGTGGATAGTGGTATACTGGTGGTGGATGTGGCTCGAAACCTAGTGGGAACTCTATCTAATCTGGTATCTGTATTGGACCTGGTGGATCTACTGGTACATGCTCTCTGTGTCTACGCTCTGATGAAGTCTCCATCTGATAAAATAATCATAACATAAGAAAAAGTCAACTCTCTATCCTAAAATCCACAAAAACCTAACCTATTTCCTAAAGTAACCTAATAGAAACCATTACAACTCTATTCCTATCTTATATGATCTTCCTATCCTATCTTAATCATAATATTCTTATTTTAGGGACCAAAACCTATAGATCTGATGCTAACTGTAACGCCCTCCAAATCCCGAGTCTAGATCTGGGGGTTACTTGCCTTACTACCAATCATAAATCAACCTTTATAATAATTATATGAACTTACATCTAACCCCTTCTTACTACTACTCAGGATCTTTAAGGTTAAAGTATGAAGACAAGAACACAACACTACTATTATTACATTCTTAAATTTAAAATCTTACAAATATCTTTATTTATTACAAACCCAACTTTCTAAACAAGTTTTAAAACTAATTCCATTTTATTCCGATTTTCTTGCATGATTTGGTAATGATAGCGGGATGTTCTGGAAGATATTGGTCGTGTTCAACATGAACATTTTAGTTCTAATTACTCATTTACCTATGTTATTTATCTCAACAGTCATCTCAATGTTGACATATCTTTTATAAGTGGTGTCTCCCTTTTTGGGTATCAAGTCACATGTGTTACTTACACTTCATATTCTTGAAGGTCACTTCCTTCATCCAATTTCCTAATTTCTTGCTTTCTTATCTCCTCAGTACATCCGTGTTTCCTTATTAATCCATCGATCTATATCAAAGTTTTATCGAATACTCCCAACTTAAAGGGGATTAATTATATGTATCGCTTATGCCTTCAAACTTCGATTTTATCTCATGATCAGTCACCATCACCCTGATGATGACACACTTCTATATCTTCTCAAAATATCTTATCAACTCTTCTGAAGTCATTATCATTTTGAGTCTCTCTTTACTACTAAGAGCATCAGCCACCATATTGGCCTTCCCTGGATGATAAAGAATCTCACAATCATAATCCTTGATTAGCTCCAACCATCTCCTCTGGTGCATGTTAAACTCCTTCTGTGTGAAAATGAACTTGAGACTCTTATGGTTGGCGTAATTTTTGCACTTCACTCCATACAAGTAGTGCCTCCAATCCTTAAGGCAAAACTATTGCCGTGAGCTCAAGATCATGGGTGGGGTATCGAATTTCAAATTCTTTTAATTGTATGGATGTGTACGTGATTACCTTTTTGTGCTCCATAAGCACGCACCATGATCCCTTGTGCTAGGCGTTACTATCAAGCACAAAATCACCTTTTCCATCCGGTAACGTGTTAATCCCAGATAATTTAACAGTTGAATTACAGAAGGGGGGGTTGAATGTATTTCTTGGTTTCTTCTTAATTTTAAGAACTTTTCTAACAAATATATATAACAATGTTTGAATATGCAAAAGTGCGGAATGAAAGTATTGATGTATTCAAACACAAAGTAATTCAAACACAGGTATTTAAAAAACTTTCTGACGAATTTAACTTATCCACCAGCAATATATATTTCGAGAACTCTGTGATACAAAGATTGTACACGGCTTCTTACAAGTAGAATCACAAGGAACGGAGAAATTCTTCACAGATACAGCTTTTTCTATTTCTCTAGTTGATTGCTTAATTTTCTATTAGCTACTCTTGGTTTATATTTTACCAAGTTACAAGTGAATAAGAGAAACTAATAAAACAAAATGTGTCTTTGTCTAATCACATGCTTCTTCATTTTTCCATCCAGTATCTTTGATTTTCTTCAAGTAAACATAGAAATGGAAATACTTCTTTGTTCTCTAAAACCTGTAAATAGGCTGCCACATTCCAATTGCATACAATCAACCCATATGACTATCAAGTTACTATCAACTGCTTTTTTAATTTGATCATCAGTTGAAACTTCGTTGGATCATCCGTTGAGACTTTGTTGAATCATCCGTTGAGAGTCTAGTTGATCATCCATTTTAATCATCCATTGAAACTCTAGTTGATCATCCGTTTAAACCTTGTGGAACATCCGTTGAGAGTATC
Source organism: Apium graveolens (assembly GCF_009905375.1). Classification (NCBI taxonomy): domain Eukaryota; kingdom Viridiplantae; phylum Streptophyta; class Magnoliopsida; order Apiales; family Apiaceae; genus Apium; species Apium graveolens. The sequence goes on along the minus strand of NC_133655.1, from coordinate 49,743,107 downwards.
TTCATGATAGTTAACTCTATTTCACTTATGCAAGATTACAAGGCATCTTATATTTATAATTAGCCAAACTATTTTGCATATCAATCTAGTAGTCAACATGACTTAGAGTATCCTACAACTTCTAGTTCTCTAAGGAATTACAATATACAGGAATGTGCTACTAAAACTTATTTAAACATAAGCTACTTTCTCAACGGATGGCTAATAAAATTATCCCTTGAGAGCTACAATTACAGTTAATCAAATCTACTAAGGTATTTTTGTAGCATATCATCAAGTCTACAACATATTCCTAACAATCTACCCCAATTTATGTCTACTATAATTTTAGGCATAAATTTAGAGGGACTTGATGATAACAAAACACCTTTTTACATAAAGATTATTCAATAGTAGATAAAACTGATAGGTGCTGCGATTTTATTGAAAGTTGTACAAAAGAAAGTTAACAGAAATCTCACAAGCCATTTTTCGATACAATATTCGTTTCGGTTGTTGAGCAAGACTGAAGTTGTACGTATAACTCAACAATACTGGTTTGGATAACTCAAAATAGGATAAGGACTTTAAAATAATCTATGTTCTACTGGAATTAGTATAGATTGTTTATTGGGTATATGCACAAAAGGTTTTGAAAGCTGCAGTGAAGAAGACGTCAATAGTGATCCGTATGAAGTTCATGAATATGTTCAGGCATCGGAGAAATAAGGTTGGAGTCATTCGAAGAAGTTGTCAGAATTAGTGTGAAGTGTTGGATTTTAATCGCAGCGGAGGCATGGCAAAATACTTTTACACATACAAAACCCAAATAAAAGCATATAAATCGTGGTAAAAACGTAGGGATCGATTACTAACCTTTAATATGCAATCCAAGAGCAACGATCGGAGATCCTTAGTAGCTGCTCCTCAAACGTGAAGCACTCCACCGGTATCCACCAAGAAAACGACGTTAAGGAGGAGGAGGAGGTGGAGAGAATTTGGTTTTCTAAAACTTTTGGGTTTTTGGGTTAGAATAAAAATAGGGTTTATAATAGTATATTTATAGACAAAATTTTCAGCTGAAATTTTCCCATAAATATTATTATTATTATCCCATTTATTATTTTCATTAATAATTAAAACACCTTTTAATTATTCATTCTTTTTCTAAACACTTTAGAAATAATTCTCTCTCTTGATTTAATTTCCAAAAATTAAATTCTTAATTAATAATATTAAGAACTTTTCTTAATTAATTTATAATCAATTAAATCTCATTTAATCAATTATTAAATTTTCCAATTAATTATTTATTTCATAAATAAATAATTATCAGCCATTATTAATTAATTCCTCCACCATTAAATCATTCTCTTTTTATGGTGTGACCCTGTAGGTTCAATATTAAGCCGGTAGTAGAAATAAATAATAATAAAACTATTTTATCATTATTTATATAAATTCTCTAATTTATTAAATATGATTAATTAATTAATCACATTTATTCTACATCGTGAGGGATACTTCTCAGCATATCGCGACTATCCGGATAATATGAATTCACTGTTTAGAATACCAAGAACCTATTCAGTGAATATTTACCGTACAATAAACTCGTTCTACCCTACAATGTCCCGATTAAATACAAGGCATGGATCTCGTGTCAAGCCTATCTAATTTAATCACTTGCTTACCATTTACTATGCTTAGTTCTATGCAAATTAGAAACTCCTTTCTAATTTCATTTACTCTGGCCAGAGATTCCTGAACTAGCATAAGTGGATCAGCCTTGAACATTCGCTTCCTTCACTGGAAGGGGTAGATCCTTTATTGATCATACACTATCTTCGTGTACAAATTCCTATACCCAGTAGAGCCCTAATAATTGTCCCTGGAGACTAAGAACTAAACCAAAGCATAGTTCAGTGTACACAAGATGACTATGATGACCTCAAGTCTAAGGATACTTGTACAACTATCACTATGTGAACAACTGCTGACACGTGAGTGAACTCCATCAGTTGTTCAGCTGGGCGAGTCATGTTCAGTGAACTTATTCTATAATAAGCTCCTACATACTAGCTATAGTGTCACCACACAAATGTCTATGAGAACAGACATCCTTCATAATGAAGCAAGCATAGTATGTACCGATCTCTGCGGATTATTAATTACCAGTTAGTAATCCTACGACCAGGAACTATTTAAGTTTAGAGTTATCATCTTTTAGGTCTCACTATTATGATCTCATCATAATCCATAAAAAGCTTTACTCTAAACTATGGTATATCTTATTTAAACACTTAAATAGATAAAGCCCGTAGTAAAAACAAAACAAGTCTTTTATTAATATCAATGAAATCAAAATAGATTACACAAGAAGTTATTCCTAAATCCTAATACATGATTGGACTTAGGACATATTCCTTTCAATCTCCCACTTGTACTAAAGCCAATCACTCTGGTATCTAATACCCATCTTGTCTTTATGACGATCAAAGTGACTTTCATAAAGTAGCTTTGTGAGTGAGTCTGCTATGTTGTTTTGTGTGTCAACTCTATTTCAATACAACACAAGAAATGTTATCGCGCTCCCACTAACCCTTTTGTAGACGCATGGTTCATCTACGTTTTTGATAAAATCAAACTCTTTGATTGTCTCATCAAAACGGATGTTCCATCTACGAGAAACTTGCTTTAAACCACATATGGTTCGCAGCAGCTTACACACTAGGTTTTCATTTCTCTTGGAAAGAAAACCATCTGGCTAATTGCCAGATCTCATAGTCGTAGTAAGCAACAATCGCAAGCAAAATCCGAACTGATTTTAACAGGGCTACAGGTAAAAGGTTTCATCAAAGTCAATCCATTGCCTTTGTTTGAATCCTTTTCCCAAAAGCCTGGCCTTAAAGGTCTCCACCTGGCCATCTGCTCTAATCATTCTTTTGTATCCCGTATACATAGATTTCATTCCGGATTTCATGGCACTATGCCATTTCTCTGAGTCAACACTACTCATAGCCTCATTATAGGTCACATGGTCGTCATCATCAATGATCGACAACTCATTGTCATTCTCAATGACAAGGCCATATTACCTCTCAGGTTGGTGAGACACTCTCCCTGACCTACGAATGGGCTGTTCCACAGAAGGTTGTTCAGTTAGAACAGGTGTTTCCACTTGATCCGTAGTAGTTTGTGCTTCTTGAACTTCTTCAAGTTCAATTTTGCTCCCACTGTTTCCTTCAAGGATAAACTCCTTTTCCAAGAAGGTAGCATGTCTGGAGACAAACACCCGATGATCGGGGTAAAAGTAATACCCTAAAGTCTCTTTAGGATATCCCACAAAACTACATTTTATGGATCGATATTCCAGCATATCTGGGTCAACTTTCTTAACATAAGGTGGACATCCCCAAATCTTAACGTGTTTAAGACTCGGTTTCCTTTCTTTCCATATCTCATACGAAGTTTGAGGAACAGATTTGAAAAGCACCTTATTCAGTAAATATGTTGAGGTTTCCAATGCGTAACCCCATAGGAATACTGGAAGATTTGCATAGCTCATCATGGACCGAACTATGTCTAATAAAGTTCGATTCTCCTTTCAGATACCAATCTGAAGGAGTCCACTGGGAGACTATACCATTTACTTTGAGATAATCTAGAAACACTCCATTAAAGTATTCACCACCTCGATCTGATCGAAGAGTTATAATACTATGTTTGGTTGTTTCTCCACTTCATACTTATACTCTTTGAACTTTTCAAAGGATTCAGACTTGTGTTTCATCAAACACATATCCGAATCTAGATCTATCATCTATGAAAGTAATGAAGTATGAAAATCCACCCATGGCTTGCTTAGACATTGGTCCACATACATCTGTGTGTACCATTCCTAGCAAATTTGCAGTCCTCTCTCCATGTCTACTAAATGGAGACTGCAGTGCCACTATAAAGTGAGATTTTCATCATCCCTTTTCTTTTATTAGTTTGTTCAATCTGAAGTAAATTATGTCATATATATACAGACCATTATTTAAAGCACCACGTCCATAAAGAATATTATATCTAAGAATAGAACATTCATTATTCTCAATAATAAATGAAAAATACAGCCAAGTCTAACATGGGAATAATATTCCTCACAATCGAGGGAACAAAATAACAATTATTTTAAAAACAATAGTCTTGCCCGTAGGCATATGTAAATGAAATGATTCTACATCTTCAGCAGCAACTCTTGCTCCATTTCCCATCAGTAGAATCACCTCCTCTTCCTCAAGAGTCCTACTTCTCCTTAGTCCCTGCAACAAATTGCAGATATGAGAACCACAGGCGGTATCTAATACCCAAGTAGAAATTTGTTTTAATGACATATTCACTTCAATCATGAACATACCTGAATCAGAAGCGGTAGTCTCACTACCCTTCATCTTTTTCAATTCTGCAAGGTAAACCTTGCAGTTTCTCTTCCAGTGCCCCACCTTGTTACAGTGAAAGCAAACAACTTTGCTCTTGGGGTCTTCAGCTTTTGGTGGAACCGGCGTTTTCTCACCTACTTTCTTCTTCTTGGAAGGGTTCCTCTTCCTTTTCTTAGGATTGGAACCTTTACCAATTAGAAGAACAGAACTCTTCTTAGGGGGAAAATTTGATTCCGCAGTCTTCAACATGTTGTGGAGTTCAGGCAGGTTGACATCCAACTTATTCATGTGAAAGTTCACAACAAACTGCGAGAACGAACTCGAAAGCGATTGCAAGACCAAGTCTTGGCTCAGCTCCCCATCCATGGCAAAACCAAGTTGTCCAAGATGTTCAATCAAATTGATCATCTTAAGTACATGGTCATTCACAGATGATCCCTCAGACATCCTACAACCGATCAGCTCCTTCGATATCTCATATCGAGCTGTCCTCCCTGCCACATCATACAACTCTTGTAGATGCATGAGGATAGTGTGAGCATCCATATGCTCATGTTGCTTCTGTAGCTCAATGTTCATGGAAGCTAGCATGATGCATTGAGCAACATTTGCATCATCTATCCACTTACGATACACAATATGTTCATCATTATGCGCATCGCTAGCACGTTCAGTAGGCTTAGGTTAGTCAATCACGTATTCCAGCTTCTCAATCCTGAGAACAATTCTCAAGTTTCGAAGCCAGTCAGCATAATTAGGACCAGTCAACTTGTGAGCATCCAGTATGCTCCTGAGTGATAGTACAGAAGACATAATGTATATTGTAAATCTGTAAATGATAAACACATAACAACACTTAGCAAATATTCGATTTCATTTTAAAAACACTATACGAATCGGGTCTTTATTCATAAGTGGCTCCCACTAGTTTACCTAATTTATTCAACCCCCTACATGAAAAAATTAAGCATTCATAATGCTAGTGGGAATAGGGATCCTACATTCCATTACACAACCCCGGCTGTGGCACGAACTGCCATGTAATGTTCAATAGGCAGACAACTCTTGTCAATTACATCTAATGTTATTCCCTAATCAAACTTTAGCCTCTTGAATAATTGAGTCTCGGCTGTGGCACGACAAACTCAATATTCTAAGTCAAGTCTAACCCAACATTCCGTATAGTTGAATCAGTCCCCAAAGGTCCACGGCTGTGGCACGTACCGACCTTTAGATTCTTATTCAATGTACACATCTCTATGTAATAGACAAGTATTTCTTATTTCGAAATCAAAGCCCTCGGCTGTAGCACGAACCGACAATGATTCAAAAATAAGAACTACTTTTCTATCATGTTGGAAGGCTATGACCGACACAAGCCCGTTGTGTCATTGGCCAATTACTACTTGATATTATTTAATTTTAGAGGGATTATATTACGTTACAATCATAATCATATTATAAAGAGATTCTTCCTTTTAAATTAAATATTTCAAATCAATAATCAATAATCAGATGATTCCCAGATCGGGTGGAGCATTGTCAAGAGGCGTCACTTAATAACCCTTTCTTACAGATAGAAATCTATTGTTGACAGAATCATCCTTTCTCTCATATCGAAAATTCATATTCAATTACATGTTTCATAAACACAAGAATCTCATGATTGTATTCATAATATTATTATTAAGGTTATGAAACAATTTCATTATACTAGGTTGTCTAACAAACGCCTTATGTTCATTTAAGTTCACCTAAATCTATCATCGCATGATAAACTAAGCATATATCACATATATAAACATGAATAAACATCAAGGTAGGCATGTTACATCATCTAGCATATTGGTCTAAGCATTATACATCTCTATGTATCACATGAAGCATTTAAAAGCAATTAAAACAGTCAAAAACATCTTTAAAACACTTCATTGAATATAATCAGTTCAAAACTTTTATATAAACTAAAATTTGATCACACCATTAGGTCCGTCTCGGAAAAACGAATCCAACGATATATTGCACGCCCAAAACGGAGTTACGAAACTCCCAAAAAATCAAATTTAATGTGGACAGTCGGGCTGTAACGCATTACAGGAACGCGTTACAAGCCCTGTTACGCATTCTGGTAATGCGTTACAACTGTTTTAAGCCATTAAAAGGTGTAACGCATTCCGTGAATGCGCCACATGGTGTAACGCATTCCCGGAATGCGCGACACCCTCTATTCTGCGTGCGCTACACGCGCCTGTTCCTTTTCCTGTTGACAGATGCCGCCGCCGCTTTTGCACAGAAAACGAGCCTGTATCTTCTTTCTCCGTGCATCACAGTAGCAACAGCAGATAAACAAATATATATACATACTTACAATATCATATATATATACTTATTTAATTACGAATTTAATTGCAAGAATTTTAAAAATTCATAATAAAAAATCTATACATCCTAAAATTATGAAAAAATACCCAGACGATCTACAACACTTGTAGAACCCAGATTAACATTCAAAATTATTCTGAGAAACGATTTCTCATCAGACAAAATTAATCCATAATATAACTTGTAAAAATCATAATTAATTCATACAAGCACATAAAATTCTGAAATTTTTACCACAGATCTATATGCATACAACCTATGCTCTGATACCATTGTTGGATTTTAATCACAGCGGAGGCATGACAAAACAATTTTACACATACAAAATCCAAATAAAAGCATATAAATCGTGGTAAAAACGTAGGGATCGATTACTAACCTTTAATATGTGATCAAAGAGCAACGATCGGAGATCCTTAGCAGCTGCTCCTCTAACGTGAAGAACTCCACCGGTATCCACCAAGAAAACGACGTTAAGGAGGAGGAGGTGGTGGAGATAATTTGGTTTTCTAAAACTTTTGGGTTTTTGGGTTAGAATAAAAATAGGGTTTATAATAGTATATTTATAGGTAAAATTTTCAGCTGAAATTTTCCCATAAATATTATTATTATTATCCCATTTATTATTCTCATTAATAATTAAAACACCTTTTTAATTATTAATTCTTTTTCTAAACACTTTAGAAATAATTCTCTCTCTTGATTTAATTTCCAAAAATTAAATTCTTAATTAATAATATTAAGAACTTTTCTTAATTAATTTATAATCAATTAAATCTCATTTAATCAATTATTAAATTTGCCAATTAATTATTTATTTCATAAATAAATAATTATCAGCCATTATTAATTAATTCATCCACCATTAAATCATTCTCTTTTTATGGTGTGACCCTGTAGGTTCAATATTAAGCCGGTAGTAGAAATAAATAATAATAAAACTATTTTATCATTATTTATATAAATTCTCTAATTTATTAAATATGATTAATTAATTAATCACATTTATTCTACATCGTGAGGGATACTTCTCAGCATATCGTGACTATCCGGATAATATGAATTCACTGCTTAGAATACCAAGAATCTATTCAGGGAATAGTTACCGTATAATAAACTCCTTCTACCCTACAATGTCCCGATTAAATACAAGGCATGGATCTGGTGTCAAGCCTATCTAATTTAATCACTTGCTTACCATTTACTATGCTTAGTTCTATGCAAATTAGAAACTCCTTTCTAATTTCATTTACTCTGGCCAGAGATTCCTGAACTAGCATAAGTGGATCAGCCTTGAACATTCGCTTCCTTCACTGGAAGGAGTAGATCCTTTATTGATCATACACTATCTTCGTGTACAAATTCCTATACTCAGTAGAGCCCTAATAATTGTCCCTGGAGACTAAGAACTAAACCAAAGCATAGTTCAGTGTACACAAGATGACTATGATGACCTCAAGTCTAAGGATACTTGTACAACTATGACTATGTGAACAACTGCTGACACGTGAATGAACTCCATCAGTTGTTCAGCTGGGCGAGTCATGTTCAGTTAACTTTTATAATAAGCACCTACATACTAGCTATAGTGTCACCACACAAATGTCTATGAGAACAGACATCCTTCATAATGAAGCAAGCATAGTATGTACCGATCTCTGCGGATTATTAATTACCAGTTAGTAATCCTACGACCAGGAACTATTTAAGTTTAGAGTTATCATCTTTTAGGTCTCACTATTATGATCTCATCATAATCCATAAAAAGCTTTACTCTAAACTATGGTATATCTTATTTAAACACTTAAATAGATAAAGCTCGTAATAAAAACAAAGCAAGTCTTTTATTAATATCAATGAAATCAAAACAGATTACACAGGAAGTTATTCCTAAATCCTAATACATGATTGGACTTAGGACATATTTCTTTCATGAAGACCTCAAGGATTCCTAGTGTAGTTGGTTATATTTGGTAGAAGACTTAACAATGGTTTATACGGGTATAATACTAAGGCTTGAGAGCGGAACTAGTCGTCTGTGAACCAGACCCGTGCACGAGACATCATTAATCCGTGAAAGGAAACAGAGTATTATTTTTAGGAACACTGTTGAGTGGTTTTTGTACTCGAGGAGTCTGTAAGTATGTTGAGGTAAAATTTCGGAGATTAAAAGGCCTGCAGATACCGAGGAGTACAACTCAAGGATTTACGTGATTTATTTTTAATCAATGACTGATGTTTTATTAAATGAATAAATGAAATTAATCTCATTTATTTATTTAATTTTAGATTATAACTTGATTTTAAAATAAATAAATTAAAATTGATTTTTATGAAATAAATAAATGAATCTCAAAATATTTATTTATTTGATTTAATGTCAATATTTAATTTTAGTAAATAAAATTAATGTTTGAATTTTATTTTTTTATTTATTTACTTTAAATGTCAAGTATTCAATTTTAGTTACCAGCCATAAAATCCGACTATTTAAAAGTAAAAGAGACCAGACAGTGTACAAGGATTCGCAAAAGAAAGGAAATGGCAAGTTCTGTTTATACAATGATGTCACCCTATTTTTTTGATGCTAATTAACCGTATGCGACTCTGCTGTGATTCAAAAACAAAGGAAGCAATTGTTTATTTATTAAATAAACAAAAGAAACAAATCGTGAGTTTGCAAGGAAATGATACACTTGGGGGGACCCACCTATTTTGCATACAAAAGAAAATAAACAGCAAAATAAACAAGGGATTTTCTATGGTGTGCCCAAGGGCACACAGTAGTCACTAACTCCCATATAAATGGGCTCTTCTTATTGGTGGTTGAATAATAAATGTTAATGACTCCCCTGCATTCACATCAATTCCACCAATAAAAAGAGCCCATTTTTATTGAAGTTAGTGACTAATGTGTGCCCTTGGGCACACATTAGAAAGACCGAATAAACAAACAGAAATAGCAAATTGGCAGCGTTATCTGTTCCTCCTCCCGCGCGCGTGGTGCTCAACCGCGGGTCCTTCTGTTTCTTCCAGCGCGTGGACGGCGATCCTTCTTCCTGGCGCGTCTCTTTTTTTCTCTCTCCGCGTAAACTTACTCCTGGACTGCATGATTGACAAAAGTGCATTAAGAGTTATTTGAGTAGAGAAACAAAAAGACCAGGATGTATTGTTTTATTTATACTCACAGTAAGTCGCCTTAGGCGAATAAATTTCTAAGGGAAAGACGGCGCTAGTAGTCACCACAGCGATCAACACAAATTATTCAAAGTGAAATACTGCTATTTTCTATTCTAGTCGCCACGGAATATTAACTCCTAGTGCTGCTCTCCTCTTGATCGCCATATAAGAAATTATACTCTAGTCGTAATACAACTGGTTGATTCTAATTGCAAGGAATAAAGGCAGCCACGTAGTCTCTTCTATCTCCTCAACAATCTACCACATATATATTCAAATTTACAGCAGATTAAAAACACTTCTCAGCAAAAACACTATCGAAGCTCTGCAGAATTTTTCTTGGAGAGTTAGTTGATTTCATTTATTGAAATTAAGCAGTGAAGTGGTGCCCAATTTGTTTTACACCAATTAAAACCTTACAAACTTGTAACACTCATTATTTAAAACTCTCTTGATTGTATTTAATATCCTTTAATATAAGTTTTAAATTTTTAGAGTGATAGATAGAACCCTAGATTGATAGCTATTATTTTGGTTCTCTCTATATTTGTTGCTTCGAATTATTTATATTCGGAGTTGTAAGCAAACCTTTATGGTTTAATTTCTTAATAATAAAAATTATTTTGTGAATCTCTAAGTGTTTGTTTATTTCATTTTCGAGGTTTATTTTCCACTGCCTAACATCAGTAAATCGATAAAACCTGTATTTTCAAGAAACGGGATATTTTGATTTAATTATTATATTATCTTGTTGTAATTCATGTAACCAAAGCACTGAGACCAAGTCCGTATTTACAAAAATCCTGGTTTTGATAATTATCATAAAACCGGTACCGAATTTGATCTGTTTTATTAATACTTAGAGATTAAGTATTATATTTTAATATCCAATATGATCTAACGGGGCACTAATATTCTGTAAATATAAATAGCCCTTACCATATTTTATTTTGTAAAGATAATCATTTCCAAACAGTAAAATATATAAATTTTCAGAGAAATACCGTAAATTCATAGTGTTCTTGAGAATTAAACTGAGATTTGAAGGTGTTATCGATATCCGATTTTGGAGTTCTAGTAACCAAAAGAAAGGTATTGAAGACTACTATAAGATTTTACTATCCATATTACTAGAGAATCAACTGGTAATTTTCTATAATTTTATATAAATTCGAATTATTTTGGGATTAATTATGAATTTTTGATTTTGATGTTTTTTGTATGATTTTGATGATTGCATGTTGTAGATAATTTGATTTTGATCATCTTGGTATGTCATATTGTAGTTTAGGGGTATAGTAGGGGTCCCCCCTTTCTAAAACTGTTAAATTTGGAGTTCAATAACATGTCCAAATCTGTGTTTGATTTTCCAATTGCAAAATTAGGGTTTATAACCTGTATGAATATTTTAAATTGAAAATTTGGGCTTTTTAATCTAGGGGTTATTAGGTTGATTGATTAATACAAATGTGTAGAGCTTGAAAAGATGAATTGATTGGTGGTAGTCTTATGAACAAATGATACCGGAATCGAGCTGACCGGAGAAAAAAAGAACTCGCCGTCCGACGAGTTTTCTTCGAACTTTTCCGGCCAACTCAGGGGTTATTAAGTTGTTTTGATTGTACGATTAAATTCCTGGTGATTAGGAAATGATATGGAGCTTTTCGTGGTATGACTGTACCTGGATCGCCGTCTCCGAGGAGACATGGCATTTTCCAGCGACAAGGTGCAAAATTTGTAAAAATAGGACTCCTGTTTTAAAAATTTATAAAAATCATATTTTATCTATTTTAATTTTAGAAATTCATTTTTAATTATTAAAAAATCCAAAAATCATTATTTTAATTGCGAAAATTATTTTTAATTCAAAAACAAATCTGAATTATTTAGTTAATTAAATTTAGTTAATAATTAATTATTTAATTGGTTTATTCGATATAGTAATTGATTTATTTATTTAATTATTAATTAATTTTAATTGATTTTTAAATTAGATTTAATTATTTTTTTTGATTTAAATATTCTAAAAAATAATTTTGAGCCTTAAAATATTATTTTAAAATTTTTTCAAGGCTCGATAATTATTATGGAATGATTTTAATGTCAGATTCGGGTACTCGAAGACTTTTAATTGCTTATAAATGATTCGTAGACCCGTTTTAATTCCGAAAAATATTCAAAAATTCGTATTAAATACTTGGAAAATTATTTTAACCCCGAATCTTTTTTGAAAAATAATTTTTAACAAATATCTTACGTGTTATGTGTGATCTGATTGACGTGTAATCAACATATATGTATATTGTTTAACTGTTTTTATTGTAACCTTCAATCCGTAAGTCGGATTTGGGTAAAACGAAGGGTAGATTCAAGCTTGTAAGAATAGAATAAAGTGAGAATGAGTATTTATAGATACATGTGATGTCTAGCAGAAAAAGCAAGGCATAGAAAGGGGAAGCAGATAGTCAGTGATTAGGAGTTGGTGAATGAGAGCAAGTGAAGCGTTAACAGATTGAGATAAGGCAAGTGATTCTTAAACTATCTTGATATGTGTTTGGAATAGTTCTATTTTATATTGCAAGTGCCTTGAAGTACTTAACTTTAAACCCTGATTCCAGTTATTGATCTTTGAGCCATAAGCCTTATTATTTGTAAACTATAGATTATTGAACCCTCGAATAAGAACCACAGACATACGATACTACTCCACAAATACCTAAAAACTACAAACCCAGCACTAAACCGGATTTGTTTAACATACAAACCTTCATACCTTATACATCATAAGACTAATCCTTATAACCACGAAACCTTGATTCTTCTGTTATCTGATTATTCTACCGGCTGATAGCCAATCTTTGTATTTAACTTGGTATACCCTTTTGATGATTGCAAATCACCTTATGCTTGAAGACAAATGTTGTTTATGATTCTATTTATTGATTTACATTGTTTATTCTGTTATCGTTATAGAATTGGATTATTTTATAAATGTGGACCATATTCATGGCCAGACCAGATTGTTGGTCATGTTAGGACAATGTGTGCCTCGAATCCAGTATATAGAGCAGAGCCGTGTGCCTTGCTCGGGGTTAGTGCGTGATTGATCAGCAGCCTAACCTTGGTTTTTAAAATAAAAATTGAATATCCAATTCTAATCATTGATTATAAAGAAACTTGATAACCTAAATCATTTAATTTGATCATTGTTTAATCTTAGTATTGTCACTGTGACTTGCTGAGCTAGTTAGCTCACCTTTGCAATTCTCTTTATGTTCTTTTCTAGTTAAGAAGGAACCCGTTGGTAACGAGGATCTCAAGACAAGTGTACGAGCTAGGATTCTCGGTTGAGATGGAATATCCTAGCTGAAGACTTTTATTTTAGTTTTGAGTTTGAAAGTTTGTAAGAATGTTTTATTTTCAGATGTAAGTTAAACTAGTTGGAATTTTGAATGTTTGTAATGTAAGTAAGGTTGTGGCTTGTGTGCATACTTTAACCTGTTGCGATCCATGGAATATGGTAAGTAGGGTCAATACATATATATTATTATCATAAACATGTTTATATATTTTCTGTGTGTGTGTGTGTTGTGAACCCCAAACTTTTGACCCGGATTTGGAGGACGTCACAATCTCTCTTTTGTTGCATCAAGGTCTCCCCTTGGCTCCCCACCCTCACACCCTCACCTTCACCATCTAAGGTGGGACTTTTCTTACTCACTCTTGCCATGCTGGAAGAAATAGCATGCATTTTGTCACTCATTTCCTCTCATTTTTCCTGAGAGCAACTCAGCCTCTCACTCAGTTCACTCCCTTCCCTAAATTCCAGTAGTGATTAAACTACAACTAAGTCATCTACATTTGTAACAATTATGGAAATTTCAAGTAGTACAGTGACATTCAATGGATGAGAGACATCCGTCGAGATAGCAGTTGAGAAATTCAGCGGATAACTGATGTTAAGCACATCTGTCGAGATACAATCACTAGTCGAAGGATGAAGAATATCCATCAAGAGAGTAGAAATGATAGAGTTTGGAGTTGAAACTACTGTAGAATATTTGGTGCCTGATTTGAGATTATGCATAAATTTCTTAGTAGAATCAGAAAGAAATGGCAAGTGAGCCAGCAAATCATCCAAAAGATGATGCTCATTTACTTGAGATTTTGGCTTCTCCATGAGAGTTAAAGATGGTGAATCAGGAATTAATGTGTGTATCATGTCCACATCCAGTGATTTTGTGGGAAAATTTTGTGTTTGAGGTGTTTCAATTATTAGAGATTTTGGCTATGACTCCACATTTATTGGAGCCACATCAATCTGACTTTGAGATGGTGCATTAAGTGAGTCTTTGACTGCAGTTGGCACTATGTGTGCACCTTGTGTATCCCCAATTATTTTTGATTTCTTCTTTCTAATGTAAGTTTGAGGTTGGTTTGTGTCCCTAACCCTTTTGGACCATGCTCTTGGTTGAGAGCCTGTTTCAATAGTGACATGCTTTTTGGAGGATGAAACTAGTAATGAGCTAGAATCCTTATTAAGCACTACAGTTTGTTGAGAAATTACAGTGTGGCTGGATTGGGTTACACACACCTCACTCTCCTTGTTCTTAGGTTTTTTGATGTTCACCATCTCCCTCACCAATCTTACTTCCTTTCACACTCCTCTTTTTGGAATGAGTAGTTTTTGAAACTAGTCCCTTTTGAGAGAAACTAGAGTGGGGTTTCTTATACTTGGATTTTAAAATATTTGATTTTGTAGCTAGGGTAGACACATGTTTGGTTACTGTCATAGGTGTCATTTCCACAGAAGTTTGCAAAGAAACTGGTGGTTGGAAAGTAGTAGACACAGAAGTGTTTACCTCACTTACCTGAAGTTCCTCCATGATTGGCAAGTAGATGAGGGGAACCTCACTGTGATGATTTTCCCTGTTTAAATAAGCAATAACACTCTTCTCTTGAACTCAACCATCAAGCTTGTTGGTTGGGTTCTCAATTACAAGATCTTCAGAAACAAAATTAGCTAGCAACATAAAGAATCTAGCATAATATATGTTCTTAGACCTTTTCTTATTGTCTCCTAGTTTGTACCCTAGCTCATACATTACAGAATTACTGAAATTAAAATACTTATCACTCAGAATCATGTAAAGCATGTTAACAATAGAATAGCTAACAACATCAAAATTACTAATCTTTCCATAAAATTCCCTAACAAAAGAATCACAGAGAAAGCTCCACTCTTTCCTAAGGCACATTCTCCTACCTTCACCTAATTTGGCGAGATTGAGAGAATAACCCATAGAAGTTAGCATGTTTCTCACCTATGTGTCTGTGTGTGGAACAAGAGTGTTATTTTCAGGCAGTTTAAAGCATGCTTGTAGTGTATCACAGTTAATGTCGTGGTCCTTACCTTTGAAAGAGAAGGCAATGGTCTTATCTTTTGAGTTGAACATGGTGGTAGTCCAAATATTCTCTACAACTTCATAATAGATGACTGGAGATTCAAGCATAGCATAACTCAGTTTGCAGGCTCAAATGAAGTCCATCATTTTATGATAGTCCTCAGAAGCAGCAATCTCCTTGTTCACCAATACTACAAAGTTGTTATAACACCCTCCAAATCCGGGGTATAGATTTGGGGCATTATTAACATTAACTACAAACTAAAACTGCACAAGCGGAATATAAATATAATAATTAGCCCGAACTACCGTTACTCAAGATCTTTTAAGGTTAAGAGTTGAAAACAAGAACGACACACTAACTTTATTACAAACCCAAATAAAAACAATCTGTCTCAAGAACTCTCTTTATTACAAAACTTTATTCTATCTACATTCTCACCACACAACTTTTATTCAAACCAACATTACTACTTATCCTGTTACACCTGATCTGGTAACTCAAAGCTCTCTTGTAACACCCCCAAATTCGGGGTCGGGGATCCGGGTTGTCACGAGTTCCATTTCCCTTAATAACACCCAATCTTAATACACAATCAACTACTCTGTACTGTGACCCCACAAAAGGTTTCTGAATAGATTTACATTTCTTTGCCATTATTAAATTTATAAAGATACATAAGTCTGGTACATCAAAAGGTGAAAGCCTAGCCTATTGGTAGTTCCTACCTCAGCTACAGCGACATCAACGCCTATAGGAAACTGCGGAACGTTTCCTAATCGCTTGCGAATCGGGAGCTTGGTCCTGTTCATCTTTTCTATCTGTTGTTGTGTGATAAAAGAAGAAAGCAAGGGTGAGCAGCAAGCCCACCAAAATAATATGTATAACGATTAATAATATATGAGCCTTCTCATAGTACTCATGAAAGTCTTGGTCAAAAGAAATGAACCAAGTTGATATCTTAATGTGATGAAGTCGCAAAATATTCAGTATATATATATACATATATACTTTTCAAAATATTGGAAGTCCTCTTCCATGCATAATATACACAGAGTTCCAGTTTATAACTGTATAAAAATATCGTTGCAAGGTGATCTCATATATCTAACCTTGTCTCAACGTTTTTCTGAAAATCTTTGCATGCATAAGATAATCATTTACTAGATATAAGTTTAAAAAATAAATGAAGTTACAAGATACTCCAATATACTTATATCCAAATACTACTTGAACTACCACCGTTCAAGTTATAATCAGTTTCAAAGTTCATCACCCAGATGAGACTACAAGATAAGACTTGAATGGATCCAATCTTTGAAATATTTTGAAGGAAATGAAGTTATGATATACCTCATTAAGTCCCGTTATATATATACACCTATATATATACATACGTTTCCTGAAAACCTCTATCATGTAAAGTATGAACATAATTGCAATATCCAATAAATTTGGAAAGGAAAGAATTTTGGCATAAACCTGATATCTTGCTGATCAGACAAAGATACCAATAAGTAACCTTTTCTACTAGTAGATGGACGAATTCCCCACTGGTCATCATCCTGGTCGCAATAGGACCTTATGCTGGACTGCCACTCAGCCACTTATGCATTTGATGGACTCCCACTGAGCCACTTACACTATCATGGACGCCCACTGAGCCCATGTTGCTTATGCCGACTCGATAGATGGACTTACTTCCTGAACATTGGGTAAGTAATCAATTCATTTACCAAAACTGCAACCTTGTTGCGAATATAAAATACACCATAGAGCCGGATCCCTCAGGTTTTGAGCGAGTATTTAAATCCCCTTTTTAAAAGGAAGATCTTAAATATAAAAATGAGTTTTGGGATCCGCTCTAACTTTTAAAAATCATTTTGAAGACTCGAAAACACTTTAAAGAGTGTTTGGAGTAATGCTGATTTAATGAAGTAAATCAGCCCCAATATATTAGAAAATATCTGAATATTATTATTTAAATAATATTCCCATAATGATAATCCTTATAAAAATAATCGAAGTAGAAGTATTAAAACTTATACTTCAAACGAGTATTAAATAACCAAAGACATACTTATTCGAAAGTACTATCTTTATTTGAATAATCGAAAATAAGTTTGATTATTGACACCTTATTCTTTAATAAAATAAAGAATATATTTCAGTAATAAGCGGAGTCATTATACCTCGAATGAATATTATAAATAATATTCATAAAATAAAGGAGTCATACATCCTCGAATGAATATCCAAGTAATATTCAATAATAATATAAATGAGTCATAAGCCCTCGAATAATATTCGAAATAATATTCAATAAATAATATAAAGTTATCGAATAACCCTTATTCGATTAATAGTTTTGAAAACTATAACCATATATATATATAAATATATATATATATATACATATATACAAAATCTACTCGGGATCCTCGACTCCCGGTTTTAGAAAGTGTTTTCATCTTTTGGGTCCCTATAATAAGGGTATATGCAAATTACCGCTATCCTCTAGCATAGGTATTATCAACTGAACCAACAGATATATATATGGCAAGAATACGAAACAGGCATGCATATGTACCATATAACATGCTACAATATATCGCAACATTTGCTAATTAACCAACATGCATCTATTGCAAGATAATGCATATACATATATACATCACAAAAAAAGTATAACGGATAGAAAACTTGCCTGAGCGACTGGGGGTTACGAATGGCTCGGGACGAGTCTGGTAACCTATAAACAACAAGTAAGTTGGAATTAAACCAAAGTCTCTTGTAAATCTATACTCTAACCAACTCAGACTCTAACGATCGTTTTGCGCTTACTGATTCTCTTAAGTCACTCGAGTACCCTCGGCTCCACTATTTTTAATAAATTAACCATTACGAGTTTTAAAGCGATTCCTTCGCGAGTGTCTTACCAACTGCCTAACACACTTAACATAATTGTTTCATACACTAATTAACCTTTTAAGGTCCTTAACCAAGGTTTCAAAGTAAGGCGAGGGGTAAAGTTTCGTTCACGAAACGCCGTTACTTAAAACGGTCGTTTCTCCTAAACCGTGCATCGGAATCGAACGAACTACATATCAAAACGAAGCTCGTAACACGAGCTATCTGGAAATGGCAATGGTCATAACCTAGCAGGGGGTTCTCGGGTCCTAATGTTATGCACAAAAACAGTCTAAAGAAAACCGGACGTTACGACGGCTATGTTTACGTGATTTCCCAAATTTAAACCATTCAAAACCAACCACAATTCAACCCCAAATCAATCATACAACCAACATCCCTCCAAAACACATCATAACAGCCCCAACAAATCCACATTAACCATTTATACTTATTCCCCACATGAACTAAAAGCTTTACTTAGGTTCTTCAACTAATTATCAAGATTTACAACTCCAAAAATACCACAAAACCAACTAATCTCTACAAACTCAACCAAACTTCAAACAATCAAGCATCATGCTTCACATATACTATATTAATCATATTCATTCCTAATTACTCAAAACTAAAGCTAGGGTTTGTAGTTTATACCTTCCTTGGAGAGTGGAGAATCAAGAGAATGGCTTGGAATCACCCTTAAAGTCCTTATCCAAGCTTAATCTAAACAAAACTTCAAGAACACAAATTTTAGTTCTTGAAAAACACTATTCACCATCTTCTTTCTTGATTTATAGAAAAAGATTGGCTTGGAATTAGAAGCTTAAACTTATAGGAAGTATGTAACTATCCATGGGGAAGCTTAGATAATTACCTTGCTAAATAGTAAGTGGTGGAGCTTGGATCTTCATTTTTTAAGAAAGAAGCCGAGAGCATGAAGAAGAAGAAAGAGAGATTTTTGTGTTTTGATGAAAATAATTTGCTTGGCTTGGTTGATTTGGTTTTGTTTTTGTTTTAGTTAATTACCTAATTAACCTTGGACTTTGTGTGGTTCTCATTCAACCACACCTCCTTCCTTCCCATGTCATGCTTGTGTCATGCTATGATGTCATCTTTCCCTCCTTGTCCTCTTCTCATTGGTTGGGTGACATCATCCTCTCTAATCCCTTTGATTAACTTCCTAATTGTTTGCCTAATGACCGCTGATCTGTTATACGGTTCGCTTAACTTTCGTTTTCGTTTATCGTTTGAAGGATCATACCCGGGATCTTATTACTTAGGTTCCTTTAACCTTTCTCAATACATTATATTCCTTTTTATGATCCTCTATTATAATCCTTTAATTTAAATCCTTTTTATCCTGTTACCTTTTACTCAATTCTTTCCGTATCTAGTGGATTTCCGGGAAAAATCAAAGTGTTCGGATTTGGATTCTGACGATCTTTACATACACTTATATCCCATATAAAGTACTAATAAAATCTCAGAATATCCATATCAGAACTCCTACATAGTGTGGCATGAAAAGTTTTCTCATTCAGCAAAAACACTATTCATAAGGGTTTCAAAATTTCCCAAAAATTGGGGTTATTACAGTCTCCCCTCCTTAAAAGGATTCCGTCCCGGAATCAGATAGAAAATGAATAGGGATACTCTCTTAGCATTGCAATTTCTAACTCTCAAGTAATTTTCCCACATTGTGGTTCTACCATCAAACTCTGACTAGTTTGATAACCCTTCTCCTAAGCACTTGTCCCTTTTCAATCTATAACCCTTCCTGGTTGCTCCATATAGGTTACGTCGGGTTGCATGTCTATGCGCTCATATGCCCCTATTTATCTGGCATCCAAACTACACTTCCTTAACATTGATACGTGGAACACGTTATGAACTTGCTACAGGTTCGGGGGTAGGGCTAGCTCGTATGCTAACTTCCCAATATGTTTTAGTATATCCAAGGGTCCAAATCCGGGGTCCAACAAATTGTAGACTTAGTTTTCCTTTCTTTCCGAACCTCATCAATCCTTTCCAAGGGTTTCCAAGGGGATACCTATAACATTACTAGGCCCTCTATTTCATACTCTTTGCCCTTTTTGAGTCAAATCAGCATACCTCTTATGTCCATCTTGGGTTACTACCAGTCGTCCTCTGATTAGATCTATTATATCCCTTGTCCTTTGGACTACTGCGGGTCCGAGCATCTTGCGCTCTACAACTTCATCCTAACATAAGGGAGATCGACATTGTCTTCCCTCAAGGATCTCATAAGGCGACATCTCGATAATGACATATGATCTATTGTCGTAAGATAACTTAATCCGCGTTAAGAGATCATTCCAAATTCTTTCAAGTCTATTGCACAGACTCTCATTATAGCTTCTAGCATTATAGCTTTTGCTTCTCACTACCCATTCTTTTCCAGTTCGTAATCGCTACTACCTTCCGTTCCTAATATTATACTGGTTGTACTTTTGCTCGCTAGCGTTCTATAACCTTTTAATAACCTCGTCAATCTTAGTATCACGAATGTGTTTCCATTCCGAATACCACCACAACTTTACTACTCCTTTTTCAGCTGCTTCTATCTTCGAAAGCTTAATCCTTCATATAGAAGTAAAAGAATTTATTGAGAGATCACTATGATCATGAACACTTGTTATATCGCATAGTTAGTACAGAAGGTGGCTAGCCTTTAGTACTTGACAAGCAATTAAACAATAGCCGGTATCCTACTAGGCTTCTATCACACAGATAGATAGTCATTCGGTAATACCTCCCCTTCTGGAACGGTTGTTCTTCTCAGCTTATACAAAATGAAAAGAAAAGAAAAGAACGAATTGAAGAGAATTGTATATATGAAAAAAAATATACTGCCACAAAATATCTGGCTTGGAACCTACCTCTGAACTATAGAGGTTTGTCATAGAAGAACAAAACATATATGTATTTATATCAACATCAAGTATTATAGCATCGCATTTCACGTGCCTAAATATTTTTGCTATTTCGTCCATCATTCTATGGACCCATGCTCTTCCTCGAGCTTATACACAATCACCTTTGAAACTCCCTTGATTTCGAAAATCGAACCTGGGATCTCATTCTAGATATCATCGTTACTAGAGTTCTATGCTTGCACCGCAACCTTCCGCGTATAATAATACGACTCTCTATTGATAAGAAAGAATAAATATACAATAGGTAGATACTCTACTTAATTAGTCTATCAATGATAACTTATACACTACCACGACCCGATTAGTGGTACTCAATCTAAACACCCATTCCAATACAACTCTCACGGTTGTAATCAGCTCAATACTCGCAGAATCATTGATGCCTTACTATGGTCCACCACTGACCTACTGTCATCATTCACTTTCCATGAAATCTTAATATCTAACCATACGGAGTCCATACCTGTCGTATCAAATTCTTCTAAGGAGTTAACATAATCACCATTCATGATTCATGAAGAACACTCCTGATCCTGACATACATACATGACATGAAGCAGATAAAATTGCAGAAGAGTTTCAGTCAAAGCAACGATAGCAGGTGAATACCATTCTTAATCGTATGCCTTAAATAGAAGACTTAACTCAAGGTTCGTTTAGTCCTTTTTGAAATATGGTCCTGGATTATTCTCAAGATAGGACCTTCTAAGATAGATAGCCCGCTCATGGCGATTACACGAATTAAACCCTTACCAACTACTATTACGGTTGGGTATTGCACAGTCATCAGAAGGAATGTCAATCTTCCAAACCATAATACCACCTTCACAGCTTTAACCATCATCACTGTATTCTTTTGGCACAAGCGCCTATAATTATCCTCTTACCTTTAAAGTGTCGGCCACCTCTTTGGCCTTTCCTGATAGTAAAATTTCCTTACAATCAATGTCATTTTAACCACCTCCAAATAAATTTTCTACCTCATTTCAATCACAGCTTATGTGAAGATGTTTTCCTTAAAATCTGATGAGTAAAAAAAAATCACCATTTTTCCATAAGTTATTGCCTCAGTCTTTAGAGGTTAATCACTGTCACGACTGACTCTCAATCATACTTAGAACCATTGTCTATATACTTCTGAAAAAATTTCTCCACTGATCCTTAAAGGTCGTTATTACCTTAATCCTTTCCAATTCATAATGTCAAGACTCATACTACCCCTATTAAGGGTGAAATGCCAACCTTTATGCATTCCCCTAGGATTCATTTTAAGTTACCGAGGTTCTATCCTTAATTCCACCTTTAAAAAGGTACATGCATCCTTCCATGGATAAATCAAGTCATATATTCCTGATAAGGGTGTCTTATTCAATCATTACCACCTCGATAGTACAAGTCTAATTTCACAATAACATCTGTATACAAAATGAGGTTAATCAAAATGGCCTCCAAAAGATAACAACGGTTATCCGCTTTTCTTGCCTAATCTGGTAACGATAACAAGGATGTTCTGGAAGATATTAGTCGTGTTCAACGTGAACTTCTTCTTAATAATTCCTTATTTACTTTTGTTGTTTATCTCAACAGTCACCTCAATGTTGGGATATCTTTCATATCTGGCGTCTCCCTTTCTGGGTATCATGCCACCGGTCTTACACTTCACCTTCTTGAAGGTCACTTCCTTCATCCAATTTTCTTAATTTCTTACTTTCTTGTCTCCTCAGTCTATCCGCGTCTCATTATTTATCCTTCAAATTATCTCAAGGTTTCCTCGAATCTTCCCAACTTACAGGGGATAAAATATATGTATCTCTTATGCCCTCAACCATCAATTTTAACTCATGGTGAATCACCCTCATCCTGATGATTACATACTCTTCTATTTCTATTTCTACGAGTCTTTAGGGTTTCCTCATACCCAACTCCCTTATCATTCCTCAAACTCTATTGCCGTTATATTCCTTTCCACTTCAATTTCTTTTTATTTTCCTTTCTCTTATCATTATTTCATGAACCAACACAACATAAGTATTGATTCCAAACATCCCGTCATTCTGGATTCGTGTCCTCAGAATGAATCTTGACAACTTTTACAACTTAGATTCATAATTCATCATACTCGTCTGCCTTTGTTCTGGCTCTAAAGCTTTTACTCTATCTCTATAACCTTGGGAAGTACTTTCCTGAAAACAACTGACTGAACTTAAATCAGTTTATTATAATCTCTTGCTCCGTGCCTTCCTTGGTCTTTCACCAGCGGGTGGTCTCTCTCTTAGGAGGGTAAGTGATAAAAATAGTCTTTTGTGGTTCGTCAATCATTTAGAATCTCAAATGATTCCTCTATTTCCTTTAGCCAGGCTCTTGCCTCGACTAGGTCAACCTGTTCCATGGAACTCTGAGAGCTTAGAGACTTAAAGGTCCTGAAAGAATTTCCTATCGCATTGTTTCCTCAAGGTGGTGGTTGGGGATAATAGTCTAAGTTCTGTCTAGACAGGTCCATAAATTGCCGTATAGGAGTACCGTCTCGGGTCTCCTTATCTCGCTCGACTTTTGCTTTCTTAGTCTAAATATTTCTTCCTACTCCCCATAATTGGGGTCATCTTTTAATTTAAAATCTTCATTTTCCACTTTATTATATTCCGGGTTCTTTATATCTTAATTGCGACCTCCCTGATTATCACATTCAAGGTTTGCTCTAAATCTTATTCCTCAACTAGCTTTCATCTAAGATTTCATCTTTAGGCTCTTGAACATTTGGAACCCAAATTCTGTAGGAATACCTCATTATTCCTTTATCATCTTTCTCGGTATTAATCTTTTATCTAATTATTGGCTCTCTGCCTTCATTCATCACTTTTTCTGGCACAATATGTTCTCTTCCGATAATTCGGACTGTATTGCAATCTCAAACGGCTTTTCGGTACCGGCTCCGGTTACCTTTACTTCTATTTCCATTTTCTCAAAATCTCTTATAAACTCTCCCAAAGACATTATTATCTTGAGTCTCTCCTTTTTACTAAGGGCATCAGCCACCACATTGGCTTTCCCCGAATGATAAAGAATCTCCCAATCATAATTCTTGATTAGCTCTAACCGCCTCCTCCGGCGTATGTTGAGCTCTCTCTACGGGAAAATGTACTAGAGTACTTATGGCTTAGGTAAATCTCGCACTTCTCTCCATACAAGTAGTGCCTCCAATCTTTAGGGCAAAACTATTGCCACGAGCCCAAGCTCATGGGTGGGGATATCAAATTTTATATTCCCTTAATTGTCTTGACGCAGACGCGATTATCTTGTTGTGCTATATAAGAAGCACCCTAATTCCTTATGCGAAGCGTCACTTATAAATCACCAAATCTCCTTTTTCCATCCGGCAACGCCAACATAGGGGCCGTCACCAACCTTTGCTTCAGTTCTTAAAAGCTGTTCTCGCATTTCTCTGTCTATTCGAACTTCTCAGTCTTATGAGTAAGCCGCGTTAAAGGGGCTACTATCTTTACAAACTTGAACGAACCTCCGGTAGTGACCGACCAATCCTACCTCTGGTAGTCGACCTAACCATGGTCATCAATTCATCAGTGGTCCTTTATTCATTCTTGTCAGGATTCTCCATGGGATCCTCCTCAGCAACTATCCCTTCTAGGACAACATCCTCAACCGCTACATCCTCAATATCAATATCATCCGGTCCTACATTAGCACACTCTATCGGATCCACAATCCGATCTCCA
Organism: Apium graveolens; assembly: GCF_009905375.1. Lineage (NCBI taxonomy): Eukaryota > Viridiplantae > Streptophyta > Magnoliopsida > Apiales > Apiaceae > Apium > Apium graveolens. Next base: position 49,718,135 of record NC_133655.1, on the reverse strand, counting down.
ATTAGTAATAAACATCATCGCGCTGTTGCTCCTCAACCTCAGGGTTCGGAGTCCCGCTACCATCTACGATAACGAACTACGCTTCTATCACGATATTTATAAGGGTTCCCATAAGGGTTTTAACTGTCAGTGCTACGTTAGGTAGCCCGACTATGAACTTGGAAAGAGTTCTTATTATCTTAGTGAACTTATTATCTTAACGTCACATCATCTCTGAGGTTTATAACGCTTAGCTCTGATACCACTTCTGTAACACCCCAAAATCCGGGGTCGGGGATCCGGGTTGTCACGAGTTCCATTTCCCTTAATAACACCCAATCTTAATACATAATCAACTACTCTGTACTGTGACCCGACAATGAACACACACACCACAAGTTATAGTCTCAGAGATGAATATCCAAAAATAATCACAAGTCGTTTTATTCCACAATTATATGTCAATACACCTTAAAAAGGTTTCTGAATAGATTTACATTTCTTTGCCATTATTACAATTTATAAAGATACATAAGTCTGGTACATCAAAAGTTGAAAGCCTAGCCTATTGGTAGTTCCTACCTCAGCTACAGCGACATCAATGCCTATAGGAAACTGCGGAACGTTTCCTAATCGCTTGCGAATTGGGAGCTTGGTCCTGTTCATCTTTTCTATCTGTTGTTGTGTGATGAAAGAAGAAAGCAAGGGTAAGCAGCAAGCCCACCAAAATAATATGTATAATGATTAATAATATATGAGCCTTCTCATAGTACTCATGAAAGTCTTGGTCAAAAGAAATGAACCAAGTTGATATCTTAATGCGATGAAGTCGCAAAATATTTAGTATATATATACATATATACTTTTCAAAATATTGGAAGTCCTCTTCCATGCATAATATACACAGAGTTCCAGTTTATAACTGTATAAAAATATCGTTGCACGGTGATCTCATATATCTAATCTTGTCTCAACGTTTTTCTGAAAATCTTTGTCATGCATAAGATAATCATTTACTAGATATAAGTTTAAAAAATAAATGAAGTTACAAGATACTCCAATATACTTTTATCCAAATACTACTTGAACTACCACCGTTCAAGTTATAATCAGTTTCAAAGTTCATCACCCAGATGAGACTACAAGATAAGACTTGAATGGATCCAATCTTTGAAATATTTTGAAGGAAATGAAGTTATGATATACCTCATTAAGTCCCGTTATATATATACACCTATATATATACATACGTTTCCTGAAAACCTCTGTCATGTAAAGTATGAACATAATTGCAATATCCAATAAATTTGGAAAGGAAAGAATTTTGGCATAAACCTGATATCTTGCTGATCAGACAAAGATACCAATAAGTAACCTTTTCTACTAGTAGATGGACGAATTCCCCACTGGTCATCATCCTGGTCGCAATAGGACCTTATGCTGGACTGCCACTCAGCCACTTATGCATTTGATGGACTCCCACTGAGCCACTTACACTATCATGGACGCCCACTGAGCCCATGTTGCTTATGCCGACTCGATAGATGGACTTACTTCCCGAACATTGGGTAAGTAATCAATTCATTTACCAAAACTGCAACCTTGTTGCGAATATAAAATACACCATAGAGCCGGATCCCTCAGGTTTTGAGCGAGTATTTAAATCCCCTTTTTAAAAGGAAGATCTTAAATATAAAAATGAGTTTTGGGATCCGCTCTAACTTTTAAAAATCATTTTGAAGACTCGAAAACACTTTAAAGAGTGTTTGGAGTAATGCTGATTTAATGAAGTAAATCAGCCCCAATATATTAGAAAATATCTGAATATTATTATTTAAATAATATTCCCATAATGATAATCCTTATAAAAATAATCGAAGTAGAAGTATTAAAACTTATACTTGAAACGAGTATTAAATAACCAAAGACATACTTATTCGAAAGTACTATCTTTATTTGAATAATCGAAAAATAAGTTTGATTATTGACACCTTATTCTTTAATAAAATAAAGAATATATTTCAGTAATAAGCGGAGTCATAATACCTCGAATGAATATTATAAATAATATTCATAAAATAAAGGAGTCATACATCCTCGAATGAATATCCAAGTAATATTCAATAATAATATAAAGGAGTCATAAGCCCTCGAATAATATTCGAAATAATATTCAATAAATAATATAAAGTTATCGAATAACCCTTATTCGATTAATAGTTTTGAAAACTATAACCATATATATATATAAATATATATATATATATATATACATATATACAAAATCTACTCGGGATCCTCGACTCCCGGTTTTAGAAAGTGTTTTCATCTTTTGGGTCCCTATAATAAGGGTATATGCAAATTACCGCTATCCTCTAGCATAGGTATTATCAACTGAACCAACAGATATATATATGGCAAGAATACGAAACAGGCATGCATATGTACCATATAACATGCTACAATATATCGCAACATTTGCTAATTAACCAACATGCATCTATTGCAAGATAATGCATATACATATATACATCACAAAAAAAGTATAACGGATAGAAAACTTGCCTGAGCGACTGGGGGTTACGAATGGCTTGGGACGAGTCTGGTAACCTATAAACAACAAGTAAGTTGGAATTAAACCAAAGTCTCTTGTAAATCTATACTCTAACCAACTCAGACTCTAACGATCGTTTTGCGCTTACTGATTCTCTTAAGTCACTCGAGTACCCTCGGCTCCACTATTTTTAATAAATTAACCATTACGAGTTTTAAAGCGATTCCTTCGCGAGTGTCTTACCAACTGCCTAACACACTTAACATAATTGTTTCATACACTAATTAACCCTTTAAGGTCCTTAACCAAGGTTTCAAAGTAAGGCGAGGGGTAAAGTTTCATTCGCGAAATGCCGTTACTTAAAACGGTCGTTTCTCCTAAACCGTGCATCGGAATCGAACGAACTACATATCAAAACGAAGCTCGTAACACGAGTTATCTAGACATGGTAATGGTCATAACCTAGAAGGGGGTTCTAGGGTCCTAATGTTATGCACCAAAACAGTCTAAAGAAAACCGGACGTTACGACGGCTATGTTTATGTGATTTCCCAAATTTAAACCATTCAAAACCAACCACAATTCAACCCCAAATCAATCATATAACCAACATCCCTCCAAACCACATCATAACAGCCCCAACAAATCCACATTAACCATTTATACTTATTCCCCACATGAACTAAAAGCTTTACTTAGGTTCTTTAACTAATTATCAAGATTTACAACTCCAAAAATACCACAAAACCAACTAATCTCTACAAACTCAACCAAACTTCAAATAATCAAGCATCATGCTTCACATATACTATATCAATCATATTCATTCCTAATTACTCAAAACTAAAGCTAGGGTTTGTAGTTTATACCTTCCTTGGAGAGTGGAGAATCAAGAGAATGGCTTGGAATCACCCTTAAAGTCCTTATCCAAGCTTAATCTAAACAAAACTTCAAGAACACAAATTTTAGTTCTTGAAAAACACTATTCACCATCTTCTTTCATGATTTATAGAAAAAGATTGGCTTGGAATTAGAAGCTTAAACTTATAGGAAGTATGTAACTATCCATGGGGAAGCTTAGATAATTACCTTGCTAAATAGTAAGTGGTGGAGCTTGGATCTTCATTTTTTAAGAAAGAAGCCGAGAGCATGAAGAAGAAGAAAGAGAGATTTTTGTGTTTTGATGAAAATGATTTGCTTGGCTTGGTTAATTTGGTTTTGTTTTTGTTTTAGTTAATTACCTAATTAACCTTGGACTTTGTGTGGTTCTCATTCAACCACACCTCCTTCCTTCCCATGTCATGCTTGTGTCATGCTATGATGTCATCTTTCCCTCCTTGTCCTCTTCTCATTGGTTGGGTGACATCATCCTCTCTAATCCCTTTGATTAACTTCCTAATTGTTTGCCTAATGACCGCTGATCTGTTATACGGTTCGCTTAACTTTCATTTTCGTTTATCGTTTGAAGGATCATACCCGGGATCTTATTACTTAGGTTCCCTTAACCTTTCTCAATACATTATATTCCTTTTTATGATCCTCTATTATAATCCTTTAATTTAAATCCTTTTTATCCTGTTACCTTATACTCAATTCTTTCCGTATCTAGTGGATTTCCGGGAAAAATCAAAGTGTTCGGATTTGGATTCTGGCGATCTTTACATATACTTATATCCCATATAAAGTACTAATAAAATCTCAGAATATCCATATCAGAACCCCTACATAGTGTGGCATGAAAAGTTTTCTCATTTAGCAAAAACACTATTCATAAGGGTTTCAAAATTTCCCAAAAATTGGGGTTATTACATCTCTTCTGGGATAGGGATGAACACTCTTGGTATAAGAGGGTCCCGCTGCTTGACTCGCTTCTTGACTATGCGGGTTCTGATGGGTTTCAGTCTCTACCTTAACTGTAAAATAATAAAAATAATAATAAAAGGGGATGAGCCAAAATTGCTCAACAAGCCTGCAACAATATTTATAGTATGAAGAGAAAAGAATAAATGAATCGATAGTCTGATGGTTTGAACAACCATCTGTATCTGTATAGAATAATAATTTGCCAATACTAGCGAGTGCCAAATGAACAAGACTGGAAACAAGAACCAACATATGCATTATAACCTGCTGATCAGTCAGGATACAGTGCGGATCTATACCCAACTGCATAGACCCAACCAACATAAGGAGTACTCAGGCAACTATGGCCTATTAATTAAAGGTCTGGGTAAAACCCAGCTCGTATCGGAACCATCCAGTCCAAAGTTTAGCATCCGGAACAATCGGAATGCTTTTGATGTATCCGAACATCAGGATATATCAGAGTATATATATAACAAGGGTAAAATTATTGGAATATGAATAGGGGATTCAATAAATTGGGAGAAATCAAGAATCGAAATGAAATAGAAACAATAATCAATAATTACGTAACAGTGTATATGAACAAGAATTATCAAAGTGTAACTGATATGAAGAATGGGGTATAATTCACTATTCTGAATTTAGAATAGGGAAAAAACTTGTCTTGCGCGTACTTAACCTAGTTCAACTCACCGCCTTCGGTCTCCTATTTGATCTGCCTTGCTGATACTGAATTAATCATAGAAAGATAGTCGTTTAGATAACTTGCTACATACGCGTATCTCGAATTGATATCACGTAACCCTATCAATCTACCCATGCGTTTCTAACTGACTCGCATATATACATATATAATTATAAAGCACATAAGGTTCATATAATCATGTAAAACACATAGCACATAAAGCACGTAATTGATTTCAATCTCGTAATTATTTTTAGAATCGATACTAGAATCATACCTGTATTAACTAACCCTATTTGATTTTATTATAATTTTTCAGGATTTATTTGACTCTATTCTACCCATATTAGGGCATATACACAATTAACTAACACAAGAAAACTCTCTTTCGGAAGAAATTATGATTTACAATTGTTTTTATTGGATTCGTTTCATTTTTCTGAGTCTAGAGGTCTTCGTTTCACTCAAATCGGACTAACGATTTAATTACTACGAATTAAACAAGATTTAATTAATTAATAATCAATTATAAATAATTAATTATAATTAAATAATCCTTAATTATAATTTTAAATAATTAATTAATAATTATTGTATTTTAAAATAATTAATCCCTAATTATTAGGATTAATTACAATTTATTACCATTATTTACAAATTATAATCATTTACTCGATTAGATCAATTATTTACAAATAAATAACAGATACAACTAATTGATACACTATTTATCGAATAAATAATTATTATTCGCACCATAATCTAACCCAACGATCAACTACTCGTATAAATACGAGCTACTCGTATTCCTCGTATAATTATTGAACTATTATTATTATAACATATACGATTAATTAATCATTTATAATTAATTATTCGTTACGAATAATCATTACTACATTCTTCGAATAAATAAATTATCGCTCGAATACTAAATCCAACTTATCGAATCAATACTGGTATGGATACGAGTTATTCACAATATTCAACTAATTAACAAATTAATATTCTTATTATTCAATCATTTTTAATCCTTATTTATTAATTAATTACCTAATTATTAATTAATAAATAACTAATAAATAATTAGATAATTAATTAAATAATTAATTAAATAATTAAATTTTAAATTTTAAATTAATAAAATAATTTAGAAATTAATTATAATAATTTTCAGAATTTAAAACTGATTTTTAATTGATTTTAGAATTATTAAAATCTGATTTTGATTTACTAAAATATAAATAAATAATTAATAAATCAAAAACACAATCAGGGAATTGAATTTGGTTTCTGGGGGACCCGGGTTGGAACCGGGTCGAACCCGGGTCGCGAAGAACAGCCCCACCGGTGTTGCTCCGGTGGGTTTTTCCGGCGAGCAAAAACGGCAACGACGCCATGATTCCGGCGATACCAAGTGTTCCTTATGCAGCCCCGTTTTCCTGCGTTCCCAGGCGACCTCCCCATTCGTCCTCCTTCCGTCCTTGTCGTCCCGGACTCAAGACAGCGGCGGCGTCGCCGCTTTCCGGCCAACCTCAAAACCAACATCAAATCCTACGAAACCGGTGTCGATCAAACAGAAATTCGACGATCTAATCATTCCCAACAACAACAACATCAAACAATCAACAAATCAAGCAACCCTAATTCAAAATAAAAACCCAAAATTATGAACTTAAAATCGAATAATCAGGCAACAAAACCGAATACAAAATCAGAAACTACAAATCCTGGGCTTCAAAATGGTTACTTACATGATCGATTTGGATGCCGGAATCACCTTCAAATCTGTGATTCAATTTCTTGAGTGTTCTTCACCAACAAACCCCAGTTCTTGATATTCTGATTTTTAATTATAATTAACTAAATAATTAATGATAATTCAGGTATTTATATATATGAAAATAATACCCCTAAATAAAATTAGGGGTCTAATCACACTCCTAATAAAAATATTTGGCCCCAATTTTTATAATTTTTGGGGTATTAATAATGAATTTTTAAATATCCAATAAATATAAAATAAATGTTAAAAATTCCCAAAAATTATGAATCTTATAAATATGCAAAGAAAAATGATGTATGATAATTTCATGATCATATAAAAATAAAAATGTGATTTTTGTGGGGTTTTTGGTACCCGAAGGGGTCCGGAAAAGTCATTTTTCGTGAAAAAGGTAAATTTGTAAAACGTCCAGGGGTTCAGAATAGCGATATGGTATAGGTCGTTTTTGGCAAAATAGGGCCAATGATTTTGTTTGAAATACGGGCTTTTAAAACACAGTTTGAGCTGTACGGGTTTTGATATAAAATATATAACTTACGATAAAACACTCAATAAATACCCAAAACACGTTCAGATCAAAACAGACAACACGTAGCACATAGCAATTAGGGTTTAACGACTCGACACAGTTAACTACATAATAATACACATAATTTATCTTTATTATAATATAATACAAGCGTAATTTCTCGGTCGTTACAGTTGTTCTTTTCATATATAAACCCGGTTTGAGACCTGATTTTGACTACTGGTGTCATTGCTGTGATTGAAAGTAGTTGCAGAAAAAGAGATTTTTGCTTTGGAGACGAAGAGAGTTAGTAGAAATTACTTTGAGAAAGATAAAAGTAAAATAGAAAATAAAATGAGGCTTATATACTTTCTAAGAAACAAACAAGTAAAAATTAAAAAGTAAAATAAAGTACCCAATAAAATTTTCCTAAAATAGCCGTTTAAACATAAAATAAACTTTAGAAATTCTAAAAGGTTATCCATTGAGATATACTTACATAATATAAGTAAATTCAACGGATAAGACATAGAATTAACAGCTATAATTAAAGCAATTCGACGGATAAAGATTAAACAAATATCAGTCGAGATAAAAAGTACCCCGGATAATATTTGATTTTTAAACAGATAATATAATTCAACAGATATTCATTTTCGACGGATAATGAACATCCTTCGAGATGCAAATTTTGACTTGGCCAAAATTTCATCTTTGTGGGAGAAATCAAATTTGATTCTGGCTTCATTTCAAATTACTTAGACATCAAAACAATTTAGGAATAATTAAGCATACCTCACTTACCAACCTAGTAAAGGTGGATTCATCAAGTGACTTGGTAAAGATGTCTGCAAGTTGCTTCTCACTTGGAACAAAATGAAGTTCTACAGTACCATTCATGACATGTTCTCTAATAAAATGGTATTTGATGTCAATGTGCTTTGTCCTTGAATACTGCACAAGATTTTCAGGTATGGCAATGGCACTTGTGTTGTCATTGAAAATTGGAATCCTGTCCACTTGTAGACCATAATTCAATAATTGATTTTCCATCCATAAAATCTGTGCACACCAGCTACCAGCATCAATATATTTAGCCTCAACTGTAGAAGTAGAGACTGAATTTTGTTTCTTACTAAACCAGGACACTAGCTTGTTTCATAGAAATTGACAGGTTCATGTTGTACTTTTTCTATCAATTTTACAACTTGCATAATATGCATCTGAATAACCAATTAGATCAAAACCATAATCTCTAGGATACCAAATGCCAAGTAGCAAAGACACTGAATTCCTTTGAGATATCTGAAAATTCTCTTAATAGATACTGAATGAGGTTCTCTAGGATCAGCTTGAAATCTAGCATAAAGACAAGTAGCAAACATTATATCTGGCCTCCTAGTTGTTAAATATAAAAGTTATCCAACCATGCCTCTATAGCTTGAAATGTCCACAAACTTTTCAACAGTGTTCAATTCAAGTTTGGTGGTAGTAGCCATTGGAGTTTTTGCAGATGGGTAATTCATTAAGTCAAACATCTTTAAAAGATCATAACTGTATTTGGTTTGACTAATGAAAATTCCATCACTAACTTGCTTAACTTGTAAGCCAAGAAAGTAAGTTAGTTCTCCCATCATGCTCATTTCATATTTACTTTGCATCAAATTGGCAAACATTTTGCAAAGTTTCTCATCTGTAGAGCCAAATATAATATGATCTACATAAATCTGAACAAGTATGCTAGAGTCATTAACATTTCTAAAGAAGACAGTTTTATCAACACTGCCTCTTGTGAAATGATTTTCTAAGAGAAACTTTGATATAGTATCATACCGGGCTCTAGGTGCTTGCTTCAAACCATACAGTGCTTTCAAAAGATAGTAGACATAATCTGGAAATTTGGGGTCTTCAAAACCAGGAGGATGACTGACACAGACTTCCTCCTCTAATTCTCCATTCAGAAATTCACTTTTGACATCCATTTAATAGACCTTGAAATTGGTATGGGCTACATAGGCTAGAAAAATTCTGATGGCTTCAAGTCATGCAAAAGGAGCAAATGTTTCATAAAAATTTGTTCCTTCTTGTTGACAATAACCCTTATCAACCAATCTATCTTTGTTCCAAACCACTATGCCATTTTTATCCATCTGTTTCTGAATACCCACCTGGTGTCAATAAGATTTTTGCCTTTAGGTTTGGGTACCAGCTTCCAGACTTTATTCCTTTCAAATTGGTTTAGCTCCTCCTGCATAGCTAAAACCCAATCAGGATCCAACAAAGCTTCATCTACCTTCTTTAGTTCTTCCTGGGATAGGAAGTTGCTGTTTAGACATTCTTCTTAAGTTGATTTCCTAGTCTGCACTTTTGAAGTTGCATCACCAATAATAAGTTCAAATGAGTGATCTTTAGTCCATTTTTTCTATTGTGGTAGATTAGCTCTAGATGAAGAGGCCTCAAAGTTTTCTTGATGTGTGATTGAGTTTTGATTAGAAGAAACTCCCCCTGAGTTTGTGGATCTTAGAATTGAAGTTGGGGTCCCTTCCTGAGTGTGATCTGTATTGACTTTCAACTCCTATTGATAGCTCAACGGATGTTGATCTTTGTCTTTTTGCGGATAATGTAGATTGCCTCTCAACGGATAATGCACTTAGTCTCCAACGGATGTTGAATTATGTGCTTCATTTGTTGCTGACTTTTCTGCATTAACCTTAGAGATTATTTCTTGATCACTTTCATCTTCACTATCATCTCAACTTTGTCAAATTTGAGGCTTTCATGGAAACCTTCATCTTGCAGTCCTTCAATCTTCTTATCATCAAACACAACATGTACAGATTCCATAACAATGTTGACTCTGAGATTGTAGACCTTGTATGCTTTTCCAACATCATACCCAACAAAAATGCCTTCATCTTCATTGGCATCAAACTTTTCATGCTGCTCAGTTTACAACCAAACACATGAAGAAAGTTTAGTGTTGGCTTCCTGTTCTTGAACAACTGATAAGGAGTCATGCATTTTACTTGATTGACCAAAGAAATATTCTGAGTGTAGCATGCAATATTTATAGTTTCAGCCCAAAAGTAAGTTGGTAGCTTTGATTCTTCTAGCATTGTCCTTGTAGCTTCAATAAGGGATCTGTTCTTCCATTCCACCACTCCATTTTGTTATGGAGTTCTTGCTGCTGAGAATTTATGTATGATCCCATTTTCTTCACAAAACAACTTCATAACATAATTCTTGAACTCAGTTCCATTGTCACTCCGGATTCTTCTAACATTGAGATTAGGATGGTTGTTGACTTTCCTTATATGATTGATAATGATTTCACTAGCTTCATCTTTAGATTTGAGAAAATATGTCCAAGTGAACTTTGAAAAATCATCAACAATCACTAGACATTATCTTTTCTTTGAGATTGACAACACATTGACTGGTCCAAACAAATCCATATGCAGTAGTTGTAGAGGTTCTTTAATTGTAGATTTAAGCTTCTTACTGAATGATGCTTTGATCTGCTTTCCCATTTGACATGCATAACAAAGTCCATCCTTTGAGAACTCAACTTGAGGAATGCCTCTAACAATATATTTCCTGACTAATTCATTCATAGTATTGAAGTTCAGATGGGACAGTTTCTTGTGCCATAGCCAACTTTCATCTGACTTGCTTTAATGAAAAGACAAGTAATAGAATTCGCACTTGATGAGTTGAAGTCAGCTAAATACACATTTCCTTTTTTCACTCCATTGAGAACCACTTTGTTGTCCTTCTTGTTTGTAACAACACAGGATTTAGAATTGAATGTTACTGAGTTGCCCTTATCACAAAGTTGGCTGACACTCAAAAGATTATGTTTGAGTCCATCCACTAGAGCAAATTCTTCAATGATGACATTGTCTTTAGAAATAAAGCCATATCCCACAATATACCCTTTGCTATCATCTCCAAAATTAATACTTGAGCCATCTCACTCCTTGAACTTATTGAGCAGGGTAGAATCTCCAGTCATGTACCTTGAGCAACCACTATCCAAATACCAAAGATTCTTTCTATTTCCCTGCACACATCAAAACCAAATCAAGTTGATTTTGGTACCCAAGTTTCCTGGGGTCCTGCCTGGTTAGGCTTTTTTTAAGTTTCTTAGACTTGTCCCCATTTGACTCAGGTGATTGAGATTCAACCTTGGTCAATAGAACAGGGCTTTGAAAACCATTCATAATTGCAGAATTATCATGCACATGTTGATTAACATGAAATGGCATATTATATGTAAATATGTTATTCCAATATGGCATGCTAAATGGCATTTGAGAAATACTAAATATAGCATAGTAAGGATTTTGTGCAAATGGCATATTGGCAAACTGTGCATTCATATTATGTGCATGCATGAGATTCAAAGGCATTGTGGGCATGCTAGGAAATGAGGGAGGTGCAGACATAGGTGCAGACATAGCAGATTTGCAATTAACAGACAAATGATTAACACTACCACACTTAACACAGATTTTTCTAGGAGCATATTTGTCAGGTGTGTAGTTGTTATGTTACCTAATTTCCCATTTCTATTATTTTTCCTTTTTAAGTTTGCTTTAACCTCAATTTTCTCCAATTTGTCATTCAATTGCTTAATTGACAAATGTCCTACATTAGCTCTCTTATTTCCCTTAAGTTGACTTGTTTCTCCCGTAACAAAGTTCTTGGAAATTGTTCCATATTTTTCATTTAACTTAGTAAGCTTGACTTTGCTAATTGGCTTTCTCTCACTCGACGGATGTGGTTCTATGTCTTGTGATGGATAAACCTTTTATCTTTCGATGGATAATCTTCATTATCCGTTGAAAGTCCTTCTACCAGACTAGGCTCCAGTTTTTCTTTACTCTTTTTCCAGGCTTCCTCACAGAAAGATTCTATACCTTGAACTTTGGTAATTTGAGTATGGACATCTCTAGATGATTTCCAAGCCTTAATTACCTCATGTTCTCATTCAAGTTGCTTTCTTAAAATCTCCTCTTTCTTTAAGGATTCTGTCAGCTCTTCCTTAGCAATTCTACACTCTATTTTCAGTTTCGCAAACTCAATAAATTGAGTTTCTAACACAGAATTTATTTCACTTAAAAATAGATTATTTTCGTTAATTTTTGTGTTTTCCTTTATGAGAGATTTGAGTGTAACACGCATGTGATATAATTCTGTAGACATGTCATTTATAGCATCATTACACTCATCTTTAGAAAGATGTGCTAGGTTAGTGGTAATTACCTGATTGCTTGAAGAACTGACTTCTGCTTCATCTGATTTGGGCATCACAGCTACATTGACATAGCTGGTTTCTTCATCTTCATCTATTATATCAGCAACCCAATCATTTTCCTGAGTCAAGAAAGCCCTTTCCTTTTGTTTGAGCAATTCAAATTATTTATTTTTTTAATCCACATGCGCAAACTTCTTTTTCTCAGAATCAGGCTTTCTGCATTCACTAGCAAAATGACCACTCAAGCCACATTTGAAACACTTGAATTTGGTTTTATCCATCATGTTTCTATTTGGTTTGGTTGCTCCAAAATTCTTTTTAAATTTGAGCTTGGAAAACCTTCTTGACAAAAAAGCTAGATGTTCATCAATATCATCCATTTCATCTTGACTAAGATGATCTTCATGCTCAGCTACTAGCCCCTTTCCTTTTCCTTCACAAATCTTGGAGTTTGGTGCAGATTCCACAGCGTCAACCTTCATCTCTCTCACTCTCTCTTGTTCATCCACCAGAGCTATAGATCCACCCTTCTTTCTTCCTTTCTCTATCTGCTCATATTGTTCCACTTCAAGCTCATAAGTTCTTAGAATTCCATACAGTCTGTCCAAAGTATATTCCTTGTTATCTTAAGAATTTTTGAGAGAGACAGTCATAGGCTTCCATTCTTTTGGCAGAGATCTAAGGAACTTTAGGTTTGAATCTTTTGTATGATAGACCTTTCCATGCAACTTTCGTGCATTTAGTAGTTTTTGAAATCTACTAAATATATCACTTAAAGATTCACTGTCTTCACAATGAAAGTGCTCATACAACTGGATTAGAAGTTGCACTTTGTTTTCCCTCACTTGTTCAGTTGCATCACATATGATTTGAATTATATCACAAATATATTTCAAAGTTTTATAATTGATGATATTGTTAAACATATCTCCATCAAGACCATTGAATAGAATGTTGTTAGTGCCTAACAATGCAACAAGAATTACAGAAGGGGGGTTGAATGGAATTCTTGAAACTTTTTCACAAAGATATAAAATGTTCTATCTTAATAATATATAATTGTGTAAATTGATTTGCAAACTGTGGAATAATATCTTGGAATGAATCAAGACATAAGTAATTAAAAACACAAGTCTTTAAAAACTTTCTGGTGGATTAGAATGTATCCACCAGAGATATATATTATATCAAGAGAACTTTGTGTAGAAATTAGCTCACAGCTGCTTACAAATTTGAACAACTAAGTTTACAGAGAAATGCTAAGAATTCATCTTATAAATGTTTCTCTAAGAATAATTATCTTGCTCAGTGGCTTTTTATTCTATTTGCTACTTCTTGGTTTATATAACACCAAGATTACAAAGTAATAAGACGAGATAATAAAACAAAAAATATCAAGTCTAATACTGTGCTACTTCATTACTCTATTCCAGCATCTTTGAATATCTTCATAATAGCATGGAAATGGCAATGCTTCTTTGTTCTCTAAAACCCAGTTGAATAGGCTTCCACATTCCATTTGCATACACTCGACGCATGTGAGTGTGTTATCACTGTTAACAGATGTTTGAATTCTTTATCTGTCAGGTTCATGAGCATCCGTCGGGTTGCCTTTTTGATCATTCGTCGAGTGGCATTGTTGTTTATCCGTCGGGTAGCTATCTGGCACTTGACTTCATTTCATTTATGCAGAATTACAAGACATTACCTATGTTCAATTAATCAACCTATTCTGCATATCTAGTTAAAGTCAACATGACTTGAGTACTACTACAGAATCTAAACAATGTGTATGCAGAAATGTGCTACAGACTTATTGTTCCACAAGCTACTCACTCAATGGATAATGAATCATCATCCGTCGGGACTATATTGAGTCATCCGTCGGGACTATAATCCTTATCCGTCGAGTGCTACATTTTTCATGAAGTAAAGTCTACCAAGGTGTTTTGTTAATGAAATCATCAAGTTCACAACATATCCACAACAATCTCCCCCAATTTATGTCTACTGGAATTGTAGCCATAAATTAAGAGAAACTTGATGATAACAAAACACCCTAAAAATACAACTTTGAAAGTAAGTAGATAAAACTGTAAAGTGCTTCAATTAACAAAATGTACAAAGATTTGCTCACAGTCATTTTCAAGGTGCTCCTCTAGCCTGAGCAGATTAATCTATTTCCTTGAAGATCTGGTTCTCTTTCTAAGCTTTTTGTTATTTTCTTCTATCTGATTTTGGAGTTGTTTGTGGAATTCCAGTTCATCAGATTCTGAGAGATTTAGATTTTCTTGAATTTCCAAAAGAGTCTCATTTCTAGAGATGCTCAATTGGTCTTCTAATCTGAAAAATCTTCTCACTCCTTTGTCATCCATGAACTCCATCAGCTAGTAGGGCCTTAGATGCACTCTTCTCCCTGTGTAAGGAATAATTAGAGTCTTTGGGAGTGCATCTTTAGCTCCAATACTCCTTAGTTCTTCAATCTTCTTTAGAACCAGTCTTCTTGCAGTTACATTGAATTCAAAGTTCTTCTTGAATGATGAATAAACCTTTATCAGTACAGCTGGGCTTTCTTGAAGGATCCTGTGAAGTGGCCATTGAATCTCCTTTCCTCCATTGTACTTGAAAACTAACCTTTCAGGTAGATTCCTGTAGGCATCCATCCCTCTCACTTATTCTAGTTCATCTAGATAGAGATTTAGATCAGAGAATTCCTTGATGTCACACAAGTACATGTAATCTTCCTTGTTAACTTTGGATTGTGCTTTAGTTAGAGATTTGGATTTGAGAGGTGACAACTCCACTTTCTTGACTGCTCTTGACTTTGTTCTTTTTGGCTTGCTGAGGACAGGCAATTTGAAGTCAGGAATTGGTAGACTCTCTGTAATATCCGGGATATCTCGTGTAATTATTTTTTCTATTATATAATTATTATGTGTGTTCAGTATCTATTATGTGAGCTAATTGTTAAGTGTTATCTGTACTTGAATATTCAAAAATACTATTAATTGAGTATTTTAATTTTTATATGTCCAAAATAAAATATAGATAATTGTCATATCTTCCTAATTATTTTTATGTTGGTTTATGGATTTATAAGAATCATATGAAATTTCTAAAATCTTTTTCTGGGTAATTAAAATCTATTTTATAAAAACGGGAACCAACCGACGTCAACCGTTGTTACGTTTTTGGAACCCGAAACTCTTTCGAGAACTCCTTCCTAACCTAATTGTAATATTCCGAGCATATTCCATGTTTCGACTTTTTCGATCCGGCGTACGGTTTGTCCTGCGCGGGTCCCGGCGCAACATTTTCGATACAATATTCGTTTCGGTAAATCAATAAAACCCGTATTTTCGATAAACGGGAGCTTTTTATTAAACTATCACAATTATCACTTCGTAATACGTGTAACCAGGCGCTGAGACCAAGACCGCGGTACAAATTGTAGTGATTTGGATAATTATCCCGAAAATCGATACCGTTTGGATCAGTTTTTACAAATAAACGAACCGTTTTATATCCGGAATGATCCAACGGGATACAAATTTTCCGTAATTATAAATAGCCTTTTACCGTATTTTATTTCGTATCAAAATCATTTGCAGATAGTTAATTATATAATTTTCAGAGAAAAGCCCTAATTTCCTAAAACTATTCTAAGAATCAAACAGCAAAACGAAGGCGTTACTGATCTCTGTTTTCAAAGCTTGAGTAACCAAAACGAAGGATTTGAAGTGTTCTATCAGATTCTGAGCTTTGTTTCACTGCAGAAATCAAGGTTATTTTTCTAAAAATTTATTTATTTTCGAATTTATTTTATTAAAAATATGAATTTTTGTTCGGATGATTGTTTGTATGATTTGATGATTGCATGTTGTAGAGCTTGTTTTCCTGATGATTTTCATATGTCATACGTCTGATTTGGAGTTCAATAACATGTTCAAATTTGAGTTTGATTTTCGAATTTGAAAATTAGGGTTTATAACCCGTATGAATGTTCTTAATTGAAATTTGGGGGTTTCTTATTCTGTGATAGATTGATGTTGCGTTATAGTGGGTTGTGTTCTCTGTGAAATTTGCAATCTAGTCGTATAAGTTTCATGAACCAACGAGGTCTGTAGAGAAGGGAGTTGTGTTTTGAAGTTTTCCGATGTTCGCTGGAAACTGGAAAACTTCACGGCCAAATTCCGGCCAACTCAGGGATTGTTAGGATGAATTGATTGCATGGTTGTATTCCTGGTGTTGTGTAGATGTGATCTGGAGGTGTTGGTGGGGTGAGGACGCCGGGAACGTGTTCTCCGGCGAACCCGACTGTTTTCCGGCGAAGAGCTGGAAAATTACAGTTTAGTACCCCAGTTTTGGAAAACGATGCAGTTAGGTCCCTGAAGTTTCCAGACTTTGCAAATTTAGGATTCCTGTTTATAAAATGTTTAAAAAACATATTTCCTATTTATTTTTATTATAAAAATTCATTTTTAAATTCTGAAAATTCTAAAAATTATTATTTTAATTCTGAAAATTATTTTTAATTCACAAATAAATCTAAATTAATTAGTTAATTAATTTCAGTTAATTTATAATTGAATAATTGGTCAATTAATTCGAAAATTAATTGATTAATTAATTTAATTAATTATTAATTGATTTTAATTAGTTATTTAATTAGATTTAATTATTTAAAAATGATTTAAAAATTCTGAAAAATAGTTTCGAGCTTTAAAATATTATTCTAAATTATTTCCAAGGCTCGATAATTATTCTAAAATTATTTCGGAGCCAGAATGGGCCAACCGAACCCTGTTTATTAACCTGAAATTGATCCAACGACCCGTTTTAATCCAGAAAAATGTTTTAAAAATCATTTTAAATACCAGAAAGCCTATTTATGACCCGAGACTTCTTTATAAATAATATATCATTGATTACGTGATGTATTATGTGCTATATGTGACTTGTTAATTGACTATCGGTCTATATATTCGGTGTTTACTTGATTATTGCATAACTTTCAATCCGTTAATCGGATTTGGGTAAAACGAAGGGTAGATAGAAGTATGTGTTGAATAGAATTCCATGAGTAAATTATTGATAGATGCTTACGATATGTGAGCAGAAGAGGCAAGACGTAGGAAAGGGGAACAGGTAGTTGAGGAGTAAAACGGTTGTGATTGGAAGCGAGTGCAGTGTAGTAAGCTAATACCCGGCAAGTGTTCTGAACTTTCTCGAGATATTGTAGTACTTGATAATCCTGTGATATTGCAAGTGCTTTGAAGCACAGAAACCTAAATCCTGATTTCAGTTATTGTCCTTGAGCCATGAATCATATTCTTTCTAATCCATTGATTATTGTATACCCAAACAAGAACCATAAATCTACGATACTACTCTACAAATACATACAAACTAAATACCAAACACTAAAATGAACTATTATATACTCAACCCATGGTATCTTATACTTTGAAAGACCAAATCCTTGAAACCTTGAAACATTGATTCCTTTGTTATCCAATTCTTTCATTACCCAGCATCCAAGCTTTTAAATTACCTTATTGATCCTTACAAGGATTGAAACCCTTTCATTGTTAAACATTTATTGTTGTTAATGATTTCGGTTATTGTTTATTATTGCATACTCTGTTATTATGTTAGAATTGGATTGTTTTTATAAAATTGTGGACCAGATTCATGGTCAGACCATATAATGGTCAAGTTAGGCCAATGTGTGCCTTGGATCCAGTAGTTAGAGCAATGTTGTGTGCCTTGCTCGGGGTTAGTGCGTGACTGATCAGCAGCCTAACCTTAGTTTTTAAATTAAAAGTATAATATCCAATTCTAAATCATAATCCATTGTTCACTTGATATCATAACCATATTCACCTGATGATCATTATTCTCAGTTTTGTCATTGTGACTTGCTGACCTAGTTAGCTCGTTTGTGCGATGTTGTTTATATTCTTTCCAGTTAAAAAGGAACCAGTTGGTAAAGAGGATCCCCAGTCCAGCGCGAGAGCTAGGGGTTCAGGTTGAGAAAGCTGAGCTAGTAGGCTTCTTTTGGAATAATTTAAGTTTGTAAAAGTTTGTAATAATGTTTAATACTGAGTTTGAATTTGAAATAGTTGGGATTTGAACTGTTTGTAATATATTAGTGTGTTTGGCTTGTGTGCATACTTTAACCTGTTGCGGTCCGTGGTGGTTGGTAAGTAGGGTCATTGCATTTATTATTATTATCTTTATTATTGTTATAAGCAGGTTATGATTAAGGTGTGTGTGTGGACCCCAAACTTCTGACCCGGGTTTGGAGGGCGCCACAGGTTTGGTATCAGAGCTACAGGTTATAAGTCACTGACACAAGCCTAGGTTGACGGGAATGGTTAGAGGGATAGGATTAGAAGTAAGGTATAGGATGATAGAACATCGAGAGATTGAGTGTTATGGTATAACAGGTATTAGTATAGTTTGCGTCGTGGTACGAGATTCTTATATTATGATATGATTTCAGATAGCAGAGATGGCCGACTCTTTTATTCCTGTATCAGCTGATCACTCAAAGCCTTCAGTTGGAGCACCAGCATCGGATCCACATCCTGTTATTCCACCAGCATTGGCTATTCTACCTCCACCGGTGTTGCAGCCCATACCATTGCAGGCTATTCCACCTCCAGGCATGAGGCCACCTGTCAGAGGACCCCCACCTGCTGATTCAGGCTTTACTAGTCATTCAGTCATAGGAGTACCTTTCCAGTTCTCTTCCTATCCTGTCCCATATCATCAGTTTGAGGCTTGCCTTATGGAGAAGCGATTCCTACAGGGTCAGATCCAGGAGATATTGCATATCATGCGTACCAGAGAGATGGGGAGTGGTGAGAGGCGACTTAGGGAGAGGCTTCAGGCATTTCGTAGAGCAGCTGCTGTGAGGATTGCTGAGGCTACACATGAGGACATCACCCCTGATTTTCTAGTGGAGTGGGCTAAGTGTGTTCTAGAGGAGCTTGAGGAAATAGGAGGTCCAGATTTGCTATGAACCAGAGATTTTGAGATGGAGATGCTGAGCAGTGTTGTTATGGTTATGTAGTATGGACAGTAGTGTGTAGTGTGTATCAGTAGACTTTTGAGTTGTATTTATAGACTAGCGATGTTGACCAGTGAGTAGGTTGTTGTACCCTTTTTGCTTTTACTTTCGAAGCGTCTTTACTACCTAAAACTTTTGATCTATATATCAGTACCTTTTCCTTTCCAACACTGTCATTTACTTTATCGCACCTGTTTTACTTTACCTTATTTATTGCACCAGTATACCCTGTGATACCATGTACCCTGTTTTCCATAACTGTTTATATTCTGTAAAGAAGCATGCAATTTACTTAGTTACAACTGTTTTCAAAAAGAGATATTTCTATTTCACAAAACTTTTCTTTTATACAAAGATTTGATTCAAAAGCTAAATAAATTGATTGATTCTTTATAGAAAATGCCTCCCAGAAGAAATACCCGCACCAACACCCAGAATGAAGAAACCAACAACAACAACAATAACAACCAAAATGATATGAATTAGAATGTGAACCCAGGACCCATGGACCCAGCAATAGCCCAGATTCTTCAAATCTTGGCCCAACAAACAGTTCACCTGGCACAACAACAGCAGAGACAGACCAATCCCCAGGTAACTTTCAAAACTTTTCAGGCAGTAAACCCACCAGAATTTAAGGGTTCCTTAGAGCCAATTGAAGCAAATGTGTGGTTAAAGGAAATAGAGAAGGCATTTGCCTTGGTAAAAGTGAAAGAGGAGCAGAAGGTTGAATTTACAAGTTCCTATCTGAAGAATGAGGCCACCTATTGGTGGGAGATGGTGAAGACATTGGAAAGCATAGATGTTATTACTTGGGAAAGGTTTAGAGAATTGTTTTTAGAAAAGTATTTTCCTCAGTTTGTTCAGGATCAAATGGAGCTGAAGTTTTTAGAATTAAAGCAAGGGAACATGTCGGTAACAGATTATGAGGGGAAGTTTGAGGAATTGTCAAGGTATGTGCCGTCGTATGTTGATACTGATAGAAAGAAAGCTAAGAGATTCCAGCAAGGGTTGAAGCCATGGATCAGAGGGAAAGTAGCTATTTTTGAATTGGATACCTATGTCGGGGTTGTACAGAAAGCTATGATCGCAGAGACAGAGAGTGAGATGTTCCAGAAAGAAAAGGAAAGCAAGAAAAGGAAAGTTGAGGGAAGTGAGGGTCAGTCACAAACAGGGAAGTTTCCAAATTTTAAGAAGGGCAAGTTTCAGCCAGGGAGAAATTTTAATTTCAGGAGACAAAATGCAGGAGACGGAGGGCAGGGCAATCATTCAGCTAATGTGAATCAGCCGAATCAGTTGAGATTAACTTTTCCAGATTGTCAAGTATGTGGAAAGAAGCATGGAGGAGTTTGTAACAAGTTGAATGTGGTATGTTTTAAATGCAACCAGAAAGGGCACTACTCGAGGGAGTGCCGAAATCAGCCAGCAAATAAGGATCAGCCTATCCGGAATCCAGCAGTGAAAGTTCCAGTCATTGGATTTACATGCTTTAAATGTGGGAAGCCAGGACATATGGCCAGGGATTGCAAGACAGCAACCCCATTCAGTAATGCATTAAGGATTATGAAATCTACCCCTACAGTGAATGAGACTCCGAGGGCTAGAGTTTTTGACATGTCGGTGAAGGATGCGATCCAGGATACGGATGTCGTGGCAGGTACGCTTAATGTGAATTCTTTATGTGCCAAAGTGTTAATAGATTCGGGAGCAACTCGATCGTTTGTTTCACAAGATTTTGTTAGTAAGTTAAATTGTCCAGTTGGGTATTTAAATGAAATAATGACTGTGGAATTAGCAAATCAAGAACGTGTAACTGTTAACCAAGTTTGTGGGAATTGTGAGATTGAGATTTCTGGTAGTAAGTTTTGTATAGATTTGATACCGTTTAAGTTAGGAGAATTTGACGTTATATTAGGAATGGATTGGTTATCTAAGCATGATGCTCAGATAGATTGTCGAAATAAGAAAGTAATGGTGAAAACGCCAGACGAAAGAATAGTAACGTTCAAGGGACAGAAGCAGGTAAAGAAGTTCTTAACGATGATTCAAGCCAAGAAGTTACTACGACAAGGATGTGAGCATTTCGTAGCATATGTGATCGACAGAAGTCAGGAGCCAGCAAAACTTGAAGATATTCCAGTTGTAAATGAATTTCCAGACGTATTTCCCGACGAGTTACCAGGACTTCCTCCAGATAGAGAAATTGAATTTGCAATCGACTTAGCACCTGGAACCGAACCAGTATCCAAGGCCCCGTATAGAATGGCGCCCGTTGAGATGAAAGAGTTAGCAAAGCAATTGCAAGAGCTGTTAGAGAAAGGAGTAATTAGACCCAGCGTATCCCCGTGGGGTGCACCGGTATTATTTGTCAAGAAGAAGGATGGAAGCATGAGACTGTGCATCGACTATAGGGAGCTCAACAAGTTGACGATCAAGAATAAGTATCCGTTACCCAGAATTGATGATTTTTTTGACCAATTGAAGGGAGCCAAGTATTTCTCCAAAATTGATTTAAGATCGGGATATCATCAACTGAAGATCAAACCAGAAGATATACCAAAGACAGCTTTCAGAACAAGGTATGGGCATTACGAGTTTTTAGTGATGTCTTTTGGATTGACCAACGCCCCAGCAGCGTTTATGGACCTGATGAACAGAATTTTCAAGGAATATTTGGACAAGTTCGTTATAGTATTTATAGACGATATTTTGATCTATTCAAAGACGGAGGAGGATCATGCGGAACATTTAAGGACAACTTTGGAGATTTTAAGGAAAAAGAAGTTATATGCTAAATTGTCGAAGTGTGAGTTTTGGCTACAGGAAGTTCAGTTCTTAGGACACATAGTCAGTAACGAAGGGATCAAAGTGGACCCGGCAAAGATCGAGGCAATTACGAATTGGGAAAGACCGAGAACACCCACTGAGGTAAGAAGTTTCTTGGGATTGGCAGGATATTATCGACGATTCGTTCAGAATTTCTCAAGAATTGCAACACCATTGACAAAGCTTACACGAATGAATGAAAAGTTTATATGGAATGACAAGTGCGAAGGATGTTTTCAGGAATTGAAGCGGAGATTAATCACAGCACCTGTTTTGTCACTTCTAGACGATCAAGGGAATTTCGTAATTTATAGAGATGCTTCCTACAAAGGATTAGGATGTGTTCTTATGCAGCACAACAAGGTGATTGTGTATACGTCAAGGCAATTGAAACCACAGGAACAGAAGTACCCTACTCATGATTTGGAGTTAGCAGCTATAGTTTTCGCTTTGAAGATTTGGAGACATTATTTATATGGAGAAAAGTGTGAGATTTTCACGGATCACAAAAGTTTGAAATATATATTTACCAAGAAAGAACTTAATATGAGACAAAGGAGATGGTTAGAATTGATCAAAGATTATGATTGCTCGATTAATTATCATCCCGGTAAGGCGAACGTTGTAGCAGATGCGTTAAGTCGGAAGGAAAAGTTAAATGTATTATCCGTACCTGAAGAGATATATAAAGAATTTCAAAAATTGGAATTGGAGATTAGAATTTGCAAGCCTGAGGAAGCAAAAGTGTACGGTATGATTTTCCAACCGGAGTTATTGGAGAAAATAAAGAAATGCCAGAAAGAGGTAATGGATCAAGATATAAATAGTTTGGTAGGTAAAGAATTATGCACGCAACAAGATGATCAAGGTATTCTTAGGTTTTCTTCAAGAATTTGGATTCCACCGGTAACGGAGCTGAAAAATGAAATTTTACAAGAGGCACATAGTTCAAGATATTCCATCCATCCAGGGAGTACCAAAATGTACAGAGATTTAAAGAAGAATTATTGGTGGCCAAATATGAAGAGGGAAATTACGGAATGGGTTAGCAAATGCTATACCTGTCAGAAAGTTAAAGCGGAGCATCAGAGACCAAGCGGATTGCTACAACCATTGGAGATTCCAGAGTGGAAGTGGGAACATATTACCATGGATTTCATAGTTGGATTACCAAGGACAAGGGCTAATCATGATGCCATTTGGGTTATAGTAGATAGACTTACCAAGTCAGCTCATTTTCTGCCTATAAATGAAAGATTTTTGCTCGACAAGTTAGTTCATATGTACTTGAAAGAGATCGTAGTTCGTCATGGAGTTCCAGTGTCTATTATATCTGATTGAGATCCAAGATTTAATTCAAGATTTTGGAAGAGTTTTCAAGAATGTTTGGGAACAAGATTGAATATGAGTACGGCCTATCACCCCCAAACGGATGGCCAAAGTGAAAGAACGATCCAGACAATCGAGGACATGCTACGTGTTTGTGCTATTGATTTCAAAGGAAGTTGGGACGAGCATTTACCCCTAGTAGAGTTTGCTTATAACAACAGTTATCACGCCAGTATTGGGATGCCACCTTATGAAGCCCTTTATGGACGCAAATGTAGATCTCAAGTATATTGGGACGAAGTAGGAGAACGCAAAATACTCGGACCCGAATTGGTGCAGCAGACAAAGGAAGTTGTTGAAATTATCCAGAAAAGATTAATAGCCGCACAAGATCATCAAAGGAAATATGCAGACCAGTCAAGAAAAGACATGGAATTTGAAGAAGGAAGCTTGGTATTATTAAAAGTATCACCGTGGAAAGGACTAACGAGGTTTAGGAAGAAAGGGAAGCTAAACCCAAGATATGTCGGACCTTTTGAAATCCTAAAGCGTATTGGCAAGGTAGCTTACGAGTTGGCATTACCTCCGCACATGGAGCACATTCACAATGTTTTTCACATATCAATGCTTAAGAAATATAATCCAGACTCCAGGCATATAATAGAATATGAGCCAATAGAACTTCAAGCAAATTTATCATATGTAGAGAGTCCGATAGAGATTCTAGAGGAAAGAGAGAAAGTATTGAGAAATAAAGTGGTAAAGTTAGTAAGAGTATTGTGGAGAAACCCAAAGGTTGAAGAGTCAACCTGGGAGTTAGAAAGTGATATGAGAGAAAAGTACCCTCATTTGTTTTCTTAGAGATTCTGAGGACAGAATCCTTTTAAGGGGGGAAGGATGTAATATCCGGGATATATCGTGTAATTATTTTTGCTATTATATAATTATTATGTGTGTTCAGTATCTATTATGTGAGCTAATTGTTAAGTGTTATCTGTACTTGAATATTCAAAAATACTATTAATTGAGTATTTTCATTTTTATATGTCCAAAATAAAATATAGATAATTGTCATATCTTCCTAATTATTTTTATGTTGGTTTATGGATTTATAAGAATCATATGAAATTTCTAAAATCTTTTTTCCGGGTAATTAAAATCTATTTATTTTTCTAAAAATTTATTTATTTTCAAATTTATTTTATTAAAAATATGAATTTTTGTTCGGATGATTGTTTGTATGATTTGATGATTGCATGTTGTAGAGCTTGTTTTCCTGATGATTTTCATATGTCATACGTCTGATTTGGAGTTCAATAACATGTTCAAATTTGAGTTTGATTTTCGAATTTCAAAATTAGGGTTTATAACCCGTATGAATGTTCTTAATTGAAATTTGGGGGTTTCTTATTCTGTGATAGATTGATGTTGTGTTATAGTGGGTTGTGTTCTCTGTGAAATTTGCAATCTACTCGTATAAGTTTCATGAACCAACGAGGTCTGTAGAGAAGGGAGTTGTTTTTTGAAGTTTTCCGATGTTCGCCGGAAACTGGAAAACTTCACGGCCAAATTCCGGCCAACTCAGGGATTATTAGGATGAATTGATTGCATGGTTGTGTTCCTGGTGTTGTGTAGATGTGATCTGGAGGTGTTGGTGGGGTGAGGACGCCGGGAACGTGTTCTCCGGCGAACCCGACTATTTTCCGGCGAAGAGCTGGAAAATTACAGTTTAGTACCCCAACTTTTGAAAACGATGCAGTTAGGTCCCTGAAGTTTCCCGACTTTGCAAATTTAGGATTCCTGTTTATAAAATGTTTAAAAATCATATTTCCTATTTATTTTTATTATAAAAATTCATTTTTAAATTCTGAAAATTCTAAAAATTATTATTTTAATTCTGAAAATTATTTTTAATTCACAAATAAATCTAAATTAATTAGTTAATTAATTTCAGTTAATTTATAATTGAATAATTGGTCAATTAATTCGAAAATTAATTGATTAATTGATTTAATTAATTATTAATTGATTTTAATTAGTTATTTAATTAGATTTAATTATTTAAAAATAATTTAAAAATTCTGAAAAATAGTTTCGAGCTTTAAAATATTATTCTAAATTATTTCCAAGGCTCGATAATTATTTTAAAATTATTTCGGAGCCAGAATGGGCCAACCGAACCCTGTTTATTAACCCGAAATTGATCCAACGACCCGTTTTAATTCCGAAAAATGTTTTAAAAATCATTTTAAATACCAGAAAGCCTATTTATGACCCGAGACTTCTTTATAAATAATATATCATTGATTACGTGATGTATTATGTGCTATATGTGACTTGTTAATTGACTATCGGTCTATATATTCGGTGTTTACTTGATTATTGCATAACTTTCAATCCGTTAATCGGATTTGGGTAAAACCAAGGATAGATAGAAGTATGTGTTGAATAGAATTCCATGAGTAAATTATTGATAGATGCTTATGATATGTGAGCAGAAGAGGCAAGACGTAGGAAAGGGAAACAGGTAGTTGAGGAGTAAAACGGTTGTGATTGGAAGCGAGTGCAGTGTAGTAAGCTAATACCAGGCAAGTGTTCTGAACTTTCTTGAGATATTGTAGTACTTGATAATCCTGTGATATTGCAAGTGCTTTGAAGCACAGAAACCTAAATCCTGATTTCAGTTATTGTCCTTGAGCCATGAATCATATTCTTTCTAATCCATTGATTATTGTATACCCAAACAAGAACCACAAATCTACGATACTACTCTACAAATACATACAAACTAAATACCAAACACTGAAATGAACTATTATATACTCAACCCATGGTATCTTATACTTTGAAAGACCAAATCCTTGAAACCTTGAAACATTGATTCCTTTGTTATCCAATTCTTTCATTACCCAGCATCCAAGCTTTTAAATTACCTTATTGATCCTTACAAGGATTGAAACCCTTTCATTGTTAAACATTTATTGTTGTTAATGATTTCGGTTATTGTTTATTATTGCATACTCTGTTATTATGTTAGAATTGGATTGTTTTTATAAAATTATGGACCAGATTCGTGGTCAGACCATATAATGGTCAAGTTAGGCCAATGTGTACCTTGGATCCAGTAGTTAGAGCAATGTTGTGTGCCTTGCTCGGGGTTAGTGCGTGAATGATCAGCAGCCTAACCTTGGTTTTTAAATTAAAAGTATAATATCCAATTCTAAATCATAATCCATTGTTCACTTGATATCATAACCATATTCACCTGATGATCATTATTCTCAGTTTTGTCATTGTGACTTGCTGACCTAGTTAGCTCATTTGTGCGATGTTGTTTATATTCTTTCCAGTTAAAAAAGAACCAGTTGGTAAAGAGGATCCCCAGTCCAGCGCGAGAGCTAGGGGTTCAGGTTGAGAAAGCTGAGCTAGTAGGCTTCTTTTGGAATAATTTAAGTTTGTAAAAGTTTGTAATAATGTTTAATACTCAATTTGAATTTGAAATAGTTGGGATTTGAACGGTTTGTAATATATTAGTGTGTTTGGCTTGTGTGCATACTTTAACCTGTTGCGGTCCGTGGTGGTTGGTAAGTAGGGTCATTGCATATATTATTATTATCTTTATTATTGTTATAAGCAGGTTATGATTAAGGTGTGTGTGTGGACCCCAAACTTCAGACCCGGGTTTGGAGGGCGCCACACTCTTCCAGTCTATTGGTTCATCCTTAGGCACAATAGGTTCACCATGAATGTTCCTGTAAGGATCCACCACTTTAATGTCTTCAAATACCACAGAGGGTTTTGATGCTTGAGTTGTAGTTGGAGTGGATTCCTTGAAAAACTGATCCTCCAATTCCTTATCAACAAAGTCCAATTTCCTTTTGGTTCTTTTGGCCAATTCCTTGTATCTTTGAGGTTTCATCTGTTGTGGTTCAATTTGCTTATTTGGATCTTGAGATTCAGTTATTTCAGATGGCTGAGCAGGAATTTGTTGTGTTGGTTTCACAGCTTGTAGCCTGGCCAAGATAGCAGCTTACCCTTGAAAGAGATGTGTCCTAAGTCCAATCATGTATGAGGATTTAGGAATAACTTTTATGTAATCTGTTTTGATTTTATTGATATTAATAAAAGACTTGTTTTATTTTTATTATGGGCTCTATCTATTTTAAGTGTTTAAATAAGATATACCACAGTTTAGAGTAAAGCTTTTTATGGATTGTGATGAGATCATAATAATGAGACCTAAAAGATGATAACTCTAAACTTAAATAGTTCATGGTCGTAGGATTACTAACTGGTAATTAATAATCCGTAAAGATCGGTACATACTATGCTTGCTTCATTATGAAGGATGTCTATTCTCATAGAAATTTGTGTGGTGACACTATAACTAGTATGTAGGTGCTTATTATAGAATAAGTTCACTGAACATGACTCACACAGCGGAACAACTGATGGAGTTAACTCACGTGTCAGCAGTTGTTCACATAGTGATAGTTGTACAAGTATCCTTAGACTTGAGCATATCATAGTCATCTTATGTACACTGAACTGTGCTTTGGTTTAGTTCTTAGTCTCAAGGGACAATTATAAGGGCTCTATTGGGTATAGGAATTTGTACACAAAGATAGTATATGATCAATAAAGGATCTACCCCTTCCAGTGAAGGAAGGGAATGTTCAATGCTGATCCACTTATGCTAGTTCAGGAATCTCTAACCAGAGTGAATTAAATTAGAAAGGAGTTTCTAATTTACATTAAATAGAACTAAGCATAGCGAATGGGAAAGCAAATGATTAAATAAGATAGGCTTGACACAAGTTTCATGCCTTGTATTTAATTATGACATTGCAGGGTAGAAGGAATTAATTGTAAGGTAACTATTCACTGAATGGGTTCTTGGTATTCTAAGAAGTGAATTCGTATTATCCGGATAGTCGCGATATGCTGAGAAGTATCCCTCACGATGTAGAATAAATATGATTAATTAATCATATTTAATGAATTAGAGAATTTATATAAATAATGATAAAATATTTTTATTATTATTTATTTCTACTACCGGCTTAATATTGAACCTAAAGGGTCACACCATAAAAGAGAATGATTTAATGGTGGATGAATTAATTAATAATGGCTGATAATTATTTATTTGTGAAATAAATAATTAATTAGCAAATTTAATAATTTATTAAATGGGATTTAATTAATTATAAATTAATTAAGAAAAGTTCTTAATATTATTAATTAAGAATTTAATTTTGGAAATTAAATAAAGTGAGAGAATTATTTCTAAAGTGTTTAGAAAAAGGATTAATAATTAAAAGGTGTTTTAATTATTAATTAATAGGTTAATAAAAATAAAGGGTTAATAATAATAATATTTTATGGGAAAATTTTCAGCTGAAAATTTTGCCTATAAATATACTATTATAAACCCTTATATTGCCTCAACCTAAAAAAAATTACAAAACCCTAATTCTCTCCACCTCCTCCTCGTCCATTACATCTATTTCTTGGTGGATACCGGTGGAGTGCTTCACACTTGAGGAGCAGCTGCAAGGGACCTCTGCTCGTGGTTCTTGGATCGCTTTTAAAGGTTGGAAACGATCCCTCGATTTAATTCATGACCTGTATGCGTATTATATGGATTTTATATCATGAAAATTGTTTTACCATACTCCCGTGATAGATAAAATCCTATAATGCTATTAGAGCATAAATTGTATGCATATAGATCTGTGATAAAAATTTCAGAATTTGATGTGCTTGTATGAATTAATTATGATTTTCACAAGTTATATCATGGATTAATTATGACTGATTAGAAATTGTTTCTCAGAATTATTTTGACTGTAGATCTGGGTTCTATAATTGTTGTAGACCGTCTGGGTATTTTTTTCATAATTTTATGATGAATGGATTAATTATTATGATTTTTTGAAGTTGTTTTAATTAAATTCATAATTAAATATACATATATATTTAATTTTTTAGTATATATGTATATTACTCACATGCTGTACATTAAAGAATAGTTCTGCTGTACTGAGATTGATGGTTGCACGGAGTTTGGTGCAAAGTACGGCGGCAGCATATGCTAAAACAAACAAAAAAAAATTAACGAATGTGTCGTGCATTTACGGAATGCGTTACACGCATTAAAGGCTCAAATGTGTTGTAACGCATTACTGAAATGCGTTACAGCCCTTGTAACGCGTTCCTGTAATGCGTTACATCCTGACTGTCCACATTAAATTTGATTTTCTGGGAGTTTCGTAACTCCGTTTTGGGCGTGCAATATATCGTTGGATTCATTTTCCGAGACGGATCTAATGGAGTGGTCAAATATTTTTATATAAAAGTTTTGAATTGTTTATATTCCCGAAAGTGTTTTAAAGCATGTTTTAATAGTTTTAATTGCTTTTAAATGCTATAATAAATTCATACATCATTATATCAATGTGTGACATGATAATTGCTTGCATACTTACTTGTTTATTTATTTTTATATATGAGATATATGCCTATGTTTACCATGCGATGATAGATTTAGGTGAACTTAATTAACATAAGGCGTTTGTTAGACAATCTAGTATAGTGAAATTGTTTCATGACCTTAATATAAATATTATGAATACGATCATGAGATTCTTGTGTTTATGAAACACGTAATTGAATATGAATTTTCATTATTGAGAGAAAGGATGATTCTGTCAATAACAGATTTCTATCTGTAAGAAAGGGTTATTAAGTGACGCCTCTTGACAATGCTCCACCCGATCTGGGAATTAACTGATTATCGATTATTGATTTGAAATATTTAATTTAAAAGGAAGAATCTCTTTATAATATGATTATGATTGTAATGTAATATAAACCCTCTAAAATTAAATAATATCAAGTAGTAATTGGCCAATAACACAACGAGCTTGTGTCGGTCAAAGCCTTCCAACATGGTAGAAAGTAGTTCTTATTTTTGAATCATTGTCATTTCATGCTACAGCCGAGGGCTTTGATTTCGAAATAAGAAATACTTGTTTATTACATAGATATGTGTACATTGAATTAGAATCTAAAGGTCGTTACGTGCTAAGCCGTGGGCCGTTGGAAACTGATTTAATTGTACGAAATGTTGGGTTAGACTTGACTTAGAATATTGAGTTTGTCGTGCTACAGCCGTGACTCAATTATTCAAGAGGCTAAAGTTTTATTAGGGAATAACATAAGATGTAATTGACAAGAGTTGTATGCCTATTGAACATCACATGACGTTTCGTGCTACAGCCGAGGTTGTGTGATGGAATGTAGGATCCCTATTCCCACTAGCATTATGAATGTTTAATTTTCACTTAGGGGTTGTATAAATTAGGTAAACTAGTA
The DNA here is from genome assembly GCF_009905375.1 of Apium graveolens. Classification (NCBI taxonomy): domain Eukaryota; kingdom Viridiplantae; phylum Streptophyta; class Magnoliopsida; order Apiales; family Apiaceae; genus Apium; species Apium graveolens. The sequence goes on along the minus strand of NC_133655.1, from coordinate 49,686,885 downwards.
GGAGCCACTTATGAATAAAGACCCGATTCATATAGTGTTTTGAAATGAAATTGAATATTTGCTAAGTGTTATTATGTGTTCATCATTTACAGATTTACTATATACGTTATATCTTCTGCACTATCACTCCGGAGTATACTAGATGCTCACAAGTTGACTGGTCCTAATTTTGCTGACTGGCTTCGAAACTTGAGAATTGTTCTCAGGGTTGAGAAGCTGGAATATGTGCTTGACTCACCTAAGCCTACTAAACCTGCTAGCGATGCACATATTGATGAACATGTTGTGTATCATAAGTCGATAGATGCTGCAAATGTTGCTCAATGCATCATGCTAGCTTCCATGAACATTGAGGTACCGAAGCAACATGAGCATATGGATGTTCACTCTATCCTTATGCATCTACAAGAGTTGTATGATGTGGCAGGGAGGACAGCTCGATATGATATATCGAAGGAGCTGTTCGGTTGTAGGATGTCTGAGGGATCATCTGTGAATGACCACGTACTTAAGATGATCAATTTGATTAAACATCTTGGACAACTTGGTTTTGCCATGGATGGGGAGCTGAGCCAAGACTTGGTCTTGCAATCACTTCCGAGTTCGTTCTCGCAGTTTGTTGTGAACTTTCACATGAATAAGTTGGATGTCAGCCTGCCTGAACTCCACAACATGTTGAAGACTTCGGAATCGAATTTCCCCCTAAGAAGATAGGTGAGAAAAAGCCGGTTCCACCAAAAGCTGAAGACCCCAAGAGCAAAGTTGTTTGCTTTCACTGTAACAATGTGGGGCACTGGAAGAGGAACTGCATGGTTTACCTTGCAGAATTGAAGAAGAAGAAGGGTAGTGAGACTACCGCTTCTGATTCAGGCATGTTCACGATCGAAGTTAATATGTCACTAGGTCAAATTTCTACTTGGGTATTAGATACCGCCTGTGGTTCTCATATTTGTAATTCATTGCAAGGACTAAAGGAAAGTAGGACTCTTGAAAAAGATGAGGTGATTCTACGTATGGGCAATGGAGCAAGGGTTGCGGCCATATCTGTAGGATCATTTAGTTTACATATGCCTACAGGCAAGACTATTATTTTGAATAATTGTTATTACGTTCCCTCTATTGTGAGGAATATTTTTTCTATTCCTATGTTGGATTTGGATGGTTTTTCATTTATTATTAAGAATAATGAATGTTCTATTCTTAGAGATAATGTTCTTTATGGACGTGGTATTTTAAATAATGGTCTGTATATATGTGACGTAGAGCATGATTTACTTCAGATTGAACAAACTAATAAAGGAAATGAGATGATGAAAATCTAACCTATTTATGGCACTGTAAGCTAGGTCATATTAGTGAAAATAGACTATAGACATTACATAAAGAAGGGTTACTTGACCCCTTTGATTTTGAATCATATCCTACATGCGAGTCTTGTCTATTGGGTAAAATGACCAAATCTCCATTTAGTGGACATGGAGAGAGGGCTACAGATTTGCTAGGATTGGTACACATAGATGTATGTGGACCAATGTCTACGCAAGCCATGGTTGGATTTTCATACTTCATTACTTTCATAGATGATAAATCTAGATTCAGATATGTGTATTTGATGAAACACAATTCTGAAGCCTTTGAAAAGTTCAAGGAATATAAACATGAGGTGGAGAAACAAACCAAACATAGTATTATAACTCTTCGATCAGATCGAGGTGGTGAATACTTGAATTGAGAGTTTCTAGATTATCTCAAAGAAAATGGTATAGTCTCCCAGTGGACTCCTCCATATACTCCACAGTTGAATGGGGTATCTGAAAGGAGAAATCGAACTTTGTTTGACATGGTTCAGTCCATGATGAGCTATGCGAATCTTCCAGTATTCCTACGGGGTTATGCATTGGAAACCTCAGCATATTTACTAAATAAGGTGCCTTCCAAATCTGTTCCTCAAACTCCATATGAGATATGGAAAGAAAGGAAACCGAGTCTTAAACACGTTAAGATTTGGGGATGTCCAGCTTATGTCAAGAAAGTTGACCCAGATAAGCTGGAATCTCGATCCGTAAAATATAATTTTGTGGGATATCCTAAATAGACTTTGGGGTATTACTTTTACACTGATCATTGGGTGTTTGTCTCCAGACATGCTACCTTCTTGGAAAAGCAATTTATCCTTGAGGGAAACAGTGGGAGAAAAATTCAACTTGATGAAGTTCAAGAAGCATACACTACTATGGATCAAGTGGAAACACCTGTTCAGACTGAACAACCTTCTGTGGAACAGCCCATTCGTAGGACAGGGAGAGTGTCTCGCCAACCTGAGAGGTATTATGGCCTTGTCATTGAGAATGACAATGAGTTGTCAATCATTGATGATGACGACCCTGTGACCTATAATGAGGCAGAGAGTAGTGTTGACTCAGAGAAATGGTATAGTGCCATGAAATCCGAAATGGAATCTATGTATACCAACCAAGTATGGACTCTGGTTGAGGCGCCTGAAGGTGTTAAGCCTATTGGGTACAAGTGGGTATACAAAAGAAATATTGGAACAGATGGCCAGGTGGAGACCTATAAGGCCAGGCTCGTGGCAAAAGGATTCAAACAAAGGCAAAGGATTGACTTTGATGAAACTTTTTCCCCTGTAGTCCTGTTAAAATCAATTCGGATTTTGCTTGCGATTGCTGCTGGCTACGACTATGAGATCTGGAAAATGGACGTGAAAACGGCCTTCCTCAATGGGGAACTTGAGGAGGAAGTGTATATGACACATCTAGAGGGTTTTCTTTCCAAGGGAAATGAACACCTAGTGTGTAAGCTGCTGCGAACCATATATAGTTTAAGGCAAGCTTCTCGTAGATGGAACATCCGTTTTAATGAGACAATCAAAGAGTTTGGTTTTATCAAAAACATAGATGAACCATGTGCCTACAAGAAGGTTAGTGGGAGCGCGGTAACATTTCTTGTATTGTATGTGGATGACATACTTCTTATAGGAAATGATATACCGATGCTACAATCAGTCAAAGTATGGCTATCAAAGAACTTCACCATGAAGGACTTGGGAGAAGCATCCTACATTCTCGGTATGAAGATCTATAGAGATAGATCTAGAAGAATGATAGGTCTTACCCAGGATACATACATCCAGAAAGTGCTTAAAAGGTTTAGCATGAAAAACTCCAAAAGAGGTCTCATACCGATGAGCCATGGAGTGTCCCTTTCCGAAAAAATGTCTCCTAAGACACCTGAGGAAAGAGAGCATATGAGTAAGATTCCTTATGCTTCAGCAATAGGATCTATCATGTACGTGATGTTGTGTACTACGCCTGATGTTGCTTATTCAATTAGTGTGACGAGAAGATATCAGTCCAATCCAGGTGAAGACCACTGGAAAGTAGTGAAGAACATCCTTAAGTACTTGCGAAGGACTAAGGACATTTTTCTTGTTTTTGGTGGTGAATCTGATTTGAAAATAGAGGGTTATACTGACTCTAGTTTTCAATCAGAAAGTGATATAAAATCCATATCAGGGTACGTGTTTACTCTGAATGGTGGTGCGATTAGTTGGAAGAGTTCCAAACAGTCTACAACGGCTGACTCCACAACGGAAGCAGAATATATAGCTGCAAGTGATGCTGCAAAAGAAGCCGTTTGGATGAGGAAATTTGTTTCTGAGTTGGGAGTTGTTCCTAGCGTTGAAGAGCCTATTGTGTTGTATTGTGATAACAACGCAGCAATAGCACAAGCTATGGAACCTAGGTCTCATAAAAATTCCAAATATGTCCTGCGGCGCTTTCATCTGATTAGGGAGATTGTTCAAAGAGAAGATGTCAACGTCGAGAGAGTTGACACACATAACAACATAGCAGACCCTTCAACAAAGCCACTTTCTCAAAGTCACTTTGATCGTCATAAAGACAAGATGGGTATTAGATACCAGAGTGATTGGCATTAGTACAAGTAGGAGATTGAAAGAGATGTGTCCTAAGTCCAATCATGTATGAGGATTTAGGAATAACTTTTATGTAATATGTTTTGATTTCATTGATATTGATAAAAGACTTGTTTTGTTTTTATTGTGGGCTCTATCTATTTTAAGTGTTTAAATAAGATATACCGCAGTTTAGAGTAAAGCTTTTTATGGATTGTGATGAGATCAGAATAATGAGACCTAAAAGATGATAACTCTAAACTTAAATAGTTCCTGGTCGTAGGATTACTAATTGGTAATTAATAATCCGCAAAGATCGGTACATACTATGCTTGCTTCATTATGAAGGATGTCTGTTCTCATAGACATTTGTATAGTAAGACTATAGCTAGTATGTAGGTGCTTATTATAGAATAAGTTCACTGAACATGACTCACACAGCTGAACAACTGATGGAGTTCACTCACGTGTCAGCACTTGTTCACATAGTGATAGTTGTACAAGTATCCTTAGACTTGAGGTCATCATAGTCATCTTGTGTACACTGAACTATGCATTGGTTTAGTTCTTAGTCTCCAGGGACAATTATAAGGGCTCTACTCGGTATAGAAATTTGTACACGAAGATAGTGTATGATCAATAAAGGATCTACCCCTTCCAGTGAAGGAAGAGAATGTTCAATGCTGATCCACTTATGCTAGTTCAAGAATCTCTGGCCAGAGTGAATTAAATTAGAAAGGAGTTTCTAATTACATTAAATAGAACTAAGCATAGTGAATGGGAAAGCAAATGATTAAATAAGATAGGCTTGACACAAGTTCCATGTCTTGTATTTAATCATGACATTGCAGGGTAGAAGGAATTAATTGTACGGTAACTATTCACTGAATGGGTTCTTGGTATTCTAAGCAGTGAATTCGTATTATCCGGATAGTCGCGATATGCTGAGAAGTATCCCTCACGATGTAAAATAAATATGATTAATTAATCATATTTAATGAATTAGAGAATTTATATAAATAATGATAAAATAGTTTTATTATTATTTATTTCTACTACCGGCTTAATATTGAACCTATAGGGTCACACCATAAAAGAGAATGATTTAATGGTGGAGAAATTAATTAATAATGGCTGATAATTATTTATTTGTGAAAGAAATAATTAATTAGAAAATTTAATAATTGATTAAATGGGATTTAACTAATTATAAATTAATTAAGAAAAGTTCTTAATATTATTAATTAAGAATTTAATTTTTGAAATTAAATAAAAAGTGAGAGAATTATTTCTAAAGTGTTTAGAAAAAGGATTAATAATTAAAAGGTGTTTTAATTATTAATTAATAGGTTAATAAAAATAAAGGGTTAATAATAATAATATTTTATGGGAAAATTTTTAGCTGAAAATTTTGCCTATAAATATACTATTATAAACCCTTATTTTGCCTCAACCTAAAAAAAAATTACAAAATCATAATTCTCTCCACCTCCTCCTCCTCCATTACATCGATTTCTTGGTGGATACCGGTGGAGTGCTTAACACTTGAGGAGCAACTGCAAGGGACCTCCGTTCGTGGTTCTTGTATCGCTTTTAAAGGTTAGAAACGATCCCTCGATTTAATTCATGATCTTGTATGCGTATTATATGGATTTTATATCATGAAAACTGTTTTACCATGCTTCCGTGATAGATAAAATCCTACAGCTCTTTCTTTTGTTTAGCCTTTTTAGCACCTAGAGCAGCTTGCTTCTTTTCTTGCTTCAATCTTGCATTTTCTTCTGTCTTTGCTTGAGCAAATTGAGGATGTCCAGCCACCACACAAATTTCTTTCTCATTCCTGAAAACTTTAGCAATTCTCCTTTTTAATGTTGAATCAGCTGGATCCTTGTAAAAGGCAATTGACCTTGACAACAGTTTCTTCTCATCAGGCTTAGGTGTCTCATACACTGTATCCAAAGGGTTCTTTATTGATGATTTTGGATAGTTCACCCTTGGCTTCAGAATTATTTCAGCCTTTGAAGATTTGATGCAGGATGGTTGTCCCCTTTCCAGATAGTTCATGCTCATTTCATTCACAGAGATTTTCCTGACTTGAGAGTGATGAATGGCTGACTTTTATAGCTTCTTTACTAGCCCAAACTTCTTTTGAATGTCCTCATCAATTTTCTCCCCGTTGATTGGACTCAACTATTTTTTTCAGCTGCTCTTATTGTTACGACCAACATTTTGTGTAATATTACTTGCGAACTTTGTATAATATTTGAATCGATTATAAATATACCTATTTGATTATACACTTGTGTGACTGAAGTTGCTGCATTATAAATTGCTTTACTCAGAATATGAATTTTTTAAAGCGATAGTTTTATTAATTACTCCTATTTTTGATTTATAAATAATATTCTTTATCATGGAAAATTATCTTTTAAAAATTATTTCATTCACAAATTTCAAAAGTGATCTCATAAAATTTCTAAAAATCCAAGTTATTTTATGGTATATATTTCATAATTTTTGAACTTTTATTTTATTTTATAAAAATAGATCTTTAAAAATTAGTTGTTAGGTAATTAGCAAATTACATGAATATCCTTGCATGCAAATACCCTCCCATTCAACTAAAGGGCTAAAAAGACAATTCCAACCCCACTCACTCTCATTCTACTAGCCAATTTACCACATTATCCTTGCATGCAAATTTACCTAACTTTAGCTAGAAGGTTACTTTTGTCATTTGCTAAATCCACTCACTTTTGGTCCAAACAAAGGCTTAAAAACAAAACACAAGTATCATAGCACTCCATTTTTACTCCATCATTCCACCACTCACCTCACCTCCCTCCCCTCCCTCTCGGCTCCTCCCTCTCGGCCTCTTGGCTGAAGCCCTACCCCCTCCCTTTTTCTTCCTTCTTCATTCAAACACCTAACTTCCATTCAAGTAAATGTTACTTCCTATATCTTGATCATATGCAATCCAAAGATTTTTGAGTGAAGAGTTTATGTTTTGATCTTGCATGTCATAGTTTTAGTTGGAACTCAAAGTACAATCTTGATTCTCATGGATTTAAGGTTGTATTATTGAGGGAACTACAAGGAATGGTGAAATGCCAAGTCAAGAGAGTAAAGCTCTTGTTTTAATGGTCATTTCCCTTCCATTTCATTCGGCTATGACCATAAGGGAGCCGAATGAATGATTCTTGATGGTGTTTTGTTGCCTTGTTTCATTTTTGTGTGTTTTTGATGATAATAACATGAATTTTGTAGTATAAACTTGATAAAACCTTTTGCATGCTAAGTGATCATTTAGTTATAGCTTATGTTAGGCTTTCATGTTGATTTTATAATAAAATTTATTTTGGAAATCATATTGTTTTGGCTTGAATATTCGAAGGCATGCATGCATAGAAATCAACTCATGATTTTTAGAAGTTTTTGATCATTTGAATTGATAATTGTTAGTAGGCTTTAATTTCAGTTGAGTTAAGATAATGATCTTGATTTGTGATGTTAATTCGTATATATTTATAAAGAATATATAAGTTGTTGTTTTTGAAAACTTGATGACTTGTAATTAGTGTAGTATGTTAACTTTTGAATTGCTATGTTGCACCTTAAGTAAGGATGATATCCATTAAGTCAATATTGGTGTAGGAGAGTTAGTTCAGTATATCACCTTGGTTGAGTTTTGGTTTGGGTTTTTGGTTGTTGTTGGTTGGGTTTTATCAAGTAAGAATAGTGGTGAAAGGAAAGTATTAGTTTCTGCAGAAAATCAGTTTGGTACCCTGAGGTTTAGAGTGAGATTTGACCTTGTCATTGTTGTACACTTTGAGGCCCAAGTCACCAGAAGCTAGCACTAGGAGTATAAAATAGGTTTTAGGTGTTTGTTGGAAGTTTGTAAGACGTTTGGTTAGGTGCACGAGTGAAATCACCAAATTTGTCCAGCAGGGGATAGTTTTGTTGCAACTTAGAAATAGGAAGTTTTGACCATGTAATAGGTAGGCCCTCATTAGGCCCTGTTGGGCCTTAGTTAGAGGGAGTGTCAGAGGAGTTTTCCCAACCATATTTCATAGGATTTGAGTTGGAATCATATTTCATAAGTTAGTTCAAATCAGGACCCTTTTCTTCCCATAAAAACAGGGAAAACGTAGACTTTAAGCTTATGCCTAGGGAGGCCCAAGCTAGGCCCTTGAGCCACATCAGGTTTGGGAGTTGTCTTATGATCAGGAGACTCTAGAGTAAAAGTTTTGGAGGTAAACTTGAAGTGTATGAGTGTCAAATACACCCAAGAAACCTCAGATGTCATTCTGAAATTTACCATAATGAGCACATTCACTTACCACATAGTTTTAGAGCACTTAGGAGTGAAGTTTTGGTTGACCACCATAGTTGAAAGATAGTATAAAGTCATTAGAGTGAAAATCCCAAGTTAAGGTCAATAGGAATTTGATGGTTTAGTAAAGGCACATCGAGTTAGGAGGCCAAAATTTGGAGATTTTGTCTAGTTTAGCGATCAAGTGAGTTAAGTAAGTGGAGCGAGATCATCCAAGCCTAGTGTTGCAATATGGTGTGTGTGATATTATTTGGTACTTAAATATGGTATGTGAGCATATGTGGCTATGTGTACTATTATGATTATAAGGTGATTGTAAATTGTGTGTATATAGGCCTAAGTGCCATTGTGTTTAAATTTTGGTTTACAAATAGGTGGAATTGGTAAGAATATATTATAATGAGGTTATTATTATTTGTGTAGGATCTCGAGATGAGGGTAAACTTTCCATTAAGGTCGAGTAAAGCTTCCAGTTGCTCCTACCTGCCAGTCAAGTCCAACCTTTCTTAAGGCAAGTGATTTAACCTGCCTCTTTCATTTATACTGCAAGTATGTGATAACTAGTTCATATATACGATGCGAGTATTTTAATTCACCTTGATGTACATGAACCAAGTGGTTTCGAATCTATATCCGTAGTACATGAAAATGACATGAACCCTCAAGTATTTATTTCAAGTAGTTTAACTTTACTTGAAGATTGTTATGCAAGTAAATCCAAAAGTCCTATCATACTAGTATAACAAAGTAATTATGATGTTGAACCATGAGCAAGTTATACCCAGTGACCTTGTCTTGATAACTAAAAGTCAGTTGTTCCTTAACGAATGATCATAATTGTTTGATAACCCTATCCTTACCCTAAAGCATGATACTCTGTTGTACCTTGAGCTGATGCTCACTTTTTCTATATTTTAATACCTAAATCTTATCTGGAACCATTAATGATCACCTTTTTTATACTTTAATACCTATGTCTTACATGGAAACATTACCTAGAACCTCGTTTGATCTTGTTCTTTCATACTATTCGATAACCTTGTTAAACCTCACTGTCAAAATCCTTGCATATAGAAACCTTGCACTTCCCTTGATGAAGTATAGTCTAGTTGATCATGGCCTTGAAAATTAGTGGACCTTTTTCCTGTGCTTCAAAGTTGATCTAGAACCCTTGATAAAGATGCTCACTATTTAAGAAATTAACCGTCCCCTGGCATTAGTTTTTAATAAAATAAAAAGTTAAAATTTGGATTTCCAGTCCCAAAGGGGGACACATATTTTCTTTAAATGGTCGATCTGGACTGAGACGCAAGTTCTTTCTGCTCTTAATTTGTAGGCTTAAAAGTTGCCTAATGTTCTAGAACCCAGTGAGGTTCGGGATTACTTCCCGGCTGATCACCGGCTGTAATCCGTAGCGTCATAAATTGTTTTTTGATGAAGAAATGGTTTTGAATTGTTTTGTTACAAATAAATGATGCCATCACTCAAAAGTTTTTATCGATTTATGTTTTGTATTGTATTGTATAGCACTTGTTGAGCATTTGGCTTACTACTTGCTTTCACCCTGATATTTCAGCTAGCAGGTATGCTTAGATTCAAGCAGACAGCGCGTAAGACTTGTGATGCCGATGCTTATGTCCGAGCTCAGGTAGATTAGTGATCATTTTGTGTGAGGACTCGATATTAGAAATCAGGTTGTAATAGTTAATAGTGTTGGGCTGCTCCAAACCCTAAACTGTAAGATCTTGGATTCAGTTGTATTTACTTTCTTTCATTATTTATTGTAATAATTTGTATAATGTATTGTTAAGTCAGGGCGTGACAGGTTTTGGTATCAGAGCTACGGTTTAGAGTCCCTGGACAGCCCAGATAGGTTATAGGATATATGTATAAGTTATAGGATATTATGCGAGAGAGTAGGTTAAGCGAATCTATCATTAATACTCCTCTTATATATATCTATGTATTGTTTGTCGGCAAAGGGCGCATTCCTCGTCATCCTCTGAGTCGGATGACACTATTGCTTACTCTGTGTATGCTGAGTTAAGACGCGAGTTCGACATGCTTCAGGGCAAGTACGACCGACTGTTAGACCGATTGAAGAACGTGTATCCGGACAACCGAAACTATGAAGGGAAGCCTAAGGAGCAGATGACTGTGAGACTTGAGACTTTGGTTCAGTACGTCAACACTAAGCTTAAGGAGATGTCATCGCACCGAGACCGTACCAGCCAGTATACCCTCCAGATGATTGCGGACGAGCTCCAGAGTATTGTGAAGACGCTTTGAGAGGAGAAGACTACCAAACCCCGTTTTGACGGAGTGGAGCCTTAGTTCTTTCCATTATCTACCTTTCATGTGGTTGTATTATCGGACCTTGTAGAATTCCCTGTTGTTTCCTTTAAATAAGCATGTTATTCCTAGGTTTAGACTTTATTCCAATCTTGATGTACCTTGACCTTAAAAATTTCAATTATTATGCACTATCGTTCTATTTGCTTTCAATTGTTTTACGCCTTTATATGCATCACCCTTATTGTTTAATTTAAAACTCGACCTCATATGTGAATAGAATGTCATGTGACACCCTATCCTCGAATTATCTTATTGTTCATACATGTTTCGATAAAACTTTTATTTCAGGATCATGCCACCCAAAAAGAAGAACCCAACAACCACATCTACCACATATCCTAATATTCTTCGATTACTGGAAACCGTACTACAACAAACAAATAATATAGCTCAACAACAAAGAACTCTTCAACAACAATTTGAAAACCAAGATAACCGTGAACCACACCAACCACCTGATCCACCAGTACCACCTCGACAAGTTGTCACTTTCAAAGCTTTTCAGAATGTGAATCCACCTGCATTTCATGATACCACTGACCCAGTAATAGCCAACACATGGATTAAGGAAATGGAAAGAGCTTTTGAATTGGTACAATTAGGGGACTATCAGAAGACACCCTATGCTACTTACTTCCTGAAAGGCGAAGTCATTTATTGGTGGGATTCAGTGAGAGCTATGGAGGCAAATCAACAAGTTTCTTGGGAAAGGTTTAAGAAGTTATTTTTGGACAAGTATTACCCTAAGTACATGCAGAATCAAATGGAGCTTAAATTTCTTGAACTAAAGCAAGGGAGTATGACTGTATGGGAGTATGAGAAGAAGTTTATGGAGCTGTCAAGATTTGTGACAAAGTATACCAGCAGTGAGGAGGAAAAAGCAAAGAGATTCCAACAAGGATTAGAGTCTTGGATCCGGGATAGAGTGGCTATGTTTGAACTTGATACTTATGCATGAGTAGTACAAAAAGCTGCTCTGATTGAGGGTAATGGGATGCAGTGAAGGAAGGAAAGAGATAACAAGAAAATGAAGGTTCCATTTTACAGAGAGAAGTCTGAAGCTGGAAGCTCACAAGACAGGAGTGTGAAAAGGATTGGATTCCACAAAGGCGAGAATTTTTAGAAGAAGGGAAATGTGAATAAAAGACAAGAATTAAAAGGGAACAACCAGGCAAGCCAAGGGCAAGTTGGAGAAAATAGATTTCAGAGGCCATAGTGCAAGCATTGTGGAAAAAGACACCCAAGAGTGTGTAATAAGCTGAACATGACATGCTATAGATGCAACCAAAAGGGACATTTGGCTAACGAGTGTAAGATGCCGAAGCTGGGAGTCACATGCTACAAGTGTGGAAAGACTGGACATATAGCTAGGGAGTGCAAGTCAATCGGACCAGTCAAAGCTCTGATGAACGTGGAAAGCACCAGTGCAAGCATACCAGCTGAGGTATTGGCATTACCTCCACCACCCATAACAACTCCACAAGCAACGGCAAGGACATTTGATTTAAAAATGAAGGATGTTGTTCAGAATTCTAAGGTGATAGCAAGTACTCTTTTATTAAATAATGTCGAAGCTAAAGTATTGATTGATTCTGGAGCAACGAGATCTTTTATTTCAGAAACTTTTGTTGATAAACTTCAATGTGATAAAATGACCAGGAACAAGGTAGTAAATCTGGTAATTGCGAATTAAGAGAAGATTCTGGTGAGTCAACTCTGTCCTAAGTGTGAGATTGATATCTCAGGATATAAATTTTCAGCCGACATGATAGTTTTCAAGTTAGGGGAGTTCGATATAATCTTAGGCATGGATTGTTTAGGGAAGAACAACGCTCAGATAAATTGTAAGTCTAAAAAGGTGTACTTAAAGACGAAGAGGGGAAAGAAAGTAGTATTTAAGGGACAGAGGCAAGAGCAATTGTTTCTTACAATCGTTCAGGCTAAGAAGTTGCTTAAGAAAGGTTGCGAGTAGTTCCTAGCATATATAGTAGATTCAGAAAGAGATAGCCTCAGCATAGAAGTATTTAAGGGACAGAGGCAAGAGCAACTGTTTCTTACAATCGTTCAGGCTAAGAAGTTGCTTAAGAAAGGTTGCGAGTAGTTCCTAGCTTATGTAGTAGATTCAGAAAGAGATAGCCTCAGCATAGAAGATATTCTCGTAGTCAACGAATTTCCAGATGTGTTTCCAGACGAACTACCAGGTTTACCGCCAGATCAACAAATTGAGTTTGAGATCAACTTAGCTCCAGGCCCAGAACCAGTTTCGAAGGCCCCATATAGGATGGCACCAGCAGAAATGAAAGAGTTGGCAAGCCAGCTACAAGAATTGTTGGACAAAGGAGTGATAAGGCCAAGTATGATGCCATGGGGAGCACTTGTTCTGTTTGTAAAGAAGAAAGATGGAAGCTTGAGGTTATGTATAGATTACCAGGAGTTGAATAAGGTGATGATTAAGAACCGATACCCGCTACCAAGAATAGATGACCTATTTGATCAGCTGAAAGGAGCAAAGTGCTTTTCCAAAATTGACTTAAGATCAGGATACCATCAATTAAAGATCAAAGAAGAAGACATCCCGAAGACAGCATTCAGGACAAGATACGGACATTATGAATTCTTATTGATGCCTTTTGGGTTGACTAATGCTCCGACATAATTTATGGATATGATGAACCGGGTATTTAAGAAGTATTTGGACAAGTTTGTAGTGGTATTTATTGATGACATTCTTATCTATTCAAAGTCGGAAGAAGAACATAAGCAGCATCTGTGGATATCATTGGATGTACTCCGACAAGAGAAGTTGTATGCCAAGTTTTCTAACTGTGAGTTTTGGTTAAAGGAGGTTCAATTTTTGGGACATATTATTGGAAATGAAGGAGTTAAAGTAGATCCGGCAAAGATTGAGGCGATTATGAATTGGGAGAGGCCAAAGACACCTACGAAAGTGCGAAGTTTTCTCGGATTGGCGGGATATTATAGAAGATTTGTCAAAGATTTCTCGAAAATCGCCACGCCATTGACTAAGTTAACCAGGAAGAATTAAAAGTTCGAATAGAATGCAGAAGGTGAGGATAGCTTTTAAATGTTGAAGCAGAGGTTGGTTATAGCTCCGGTGTTGGTACTACCAGAAGATCAAGGAAACTTTGTGATTTTCAGTGATGCTTCACATAAGGGTCTGGATTGCGTGCTAATGCAACATAACAAGGTGATTGCGTATGCGTCAAGACAGTTAAAACCACATGAATTAAAGTACCCTATGCATGACTTGGAACTAGCAGCCATAGTATTTGCACTTAAGATTTGGAGACATTATCTTTACGGAGAAAAGTGTGAGATCTACATGGATCAGAAGAGTTTAAAGTATATTTTCACTCAAAAGGAGCTCAATATGAGGCAAAGGAGATGGTTGGAACTAATTAAGGACTATGATTGTTCGATAAATTATCATCCTGGAAAGGCGAACGTGGTAGCCGATGCTTTGAGTAGGAAGGAAAGATTGAATATGATAGCAATACCAAAGGAATTGTCTGAAGATATTAAGAGATTTGAATTGGAACTTTGTGATTGTGGAATAGTTGAAGAGGTTTTTCGTACTATGACTTTTCAGCCAACATTATTGGAAAAGATAAAGAAATGTCAGGAAGAAGTAATGAAGCAGGGGAGTAATCTGCTAACCGGAGAAGTGATTGGTACTCAAAGAGATGAGCAAGGTATACTAAGGTTTTCCTCAAGAATTTGGATTCCTCATGTGACTGAATTGAAGAATGAGATATTGCAAGAAGCCCACAACTCAAGATTTTCAATCCATCCGGGAAGCACCAAGATGTCCCAGGACTTAAAGCAGAACTTTTGGTGGCCAAACATGAAGCGAGAAGTGGCAGAATGGGTTGCGAAGTGTTATACTTGTCAGAAAGTGAAGGCAAAGCATCAAAGACCAAGCAAATTAATTCAGCCCCTAAAGATTCCCGAATGGAAATGGGAAAATATTGCAATGGACTTTATAGTGGGATTACCCCGAATGAAATCCGGACATGACGCTATATGGGTTATAGTTGATCGCCTTACGAAGTCGGTGCATTTTCTTCCAATCAACGAGAGGTCTTCTTTGGACAGATTGGTCCATCTGTATGTGCGTGAAATTGTATTAAGACACTGCGTGCCCGTATCGATAGTTTCAGACAGAGATCCCCGATTTAACTCGAGATTCTAGAAGTAATTTCAAGAAAGTCTTGGAACGAAGTTAAATATGAGTACGGCGTATCATCTACAGACTAACGGCCAAACGAAAGGACAATTCAAACAATCAAAGACATGTTGCGTAGTTGTGCAATTGACTTTATGGGAAGTTGGGACGACCACCTGCCATTGGTAGAATTCTCCTATAACAACAGTTATCACTCCAGTATTGGCATGCCACCATACGAAGCTTTATACGGACAGAAATGCAGATCACCAACTAGTTGGGATGAAGTGGGAGAAGGAAAGATTCTAGGCCCAGAATTGGTACAACAATTGCATGAGACAGTCAAATTAATTCAGAAGAGGTTACTTGCTGCTCAAGATAGGAAAAGAAAGTATGCGGATCCAGCGCGTAAGGATGTCAGATTCCAAGTGGGTGAAGTCGTTTTGCTGAAAGTATCACCGAAGAAGGGATTGTCTAGATTTGGCAAGAAAGGGAAGTTAACACCTAGATATATTGGTCCTTTTGAAATTTTGAGTCAAGTGGGGAAGGTGGCTTATGAGTTAGCCTTACCGCCTCAGTATCAGCATGTGCATAATGTGTTCCATGTGACATTGCTTAAGAAGTACAATCCTGATGTCAACCATATGATAGAATATGAACCTATAGAAATTCAGGCAGACCTGTCATTTATGGAGCAACCTGTCAAAATACTCGACTGGCAAGCAAAGAGTCTTAGAAATAAGTCGGTGAAGTTAGTAAAAGTACTTTGGAGGAACCCCAAGGTCGAAGAGTCAACCTGGGAGTTAGAGTCTGATATGCGTTCCCGGTATCCTCATCTGTTCTCTTAGATTCTGAGGACAGAATTCTTTAAGGAGGAGAGGATGTTACGACCGACATTTTATGTAATATTACTTGCGAACTTTGTATAATATTTGAATCGATTATAAATATACCTATTTGATTATACACTTGTGTGACTGGAGTTGCTGTATTATAAATTGCTTTACTCAGAATATGAATTTTTCAAAGCGATAGTTTTATTAATTGCTCCTATTTTTAGTTTATAAAGAATATTCTTTATCATGGAAAATTATATTTTAAAAATTATTTCATTCACAAATTTTAAAAGTGATCTCATAAAATTTCTAAAAATCCAAGTTATTTTATGGTATAGATTTCATAATTTTTGAACTTTTATTTTATTTTATAAAAATAGATCTTTGAAAATTAGTTGTTAGGTTATTAGAAAATTACATTAATATCCTTGCATGCAAATACCCTCCCATTCAACTAAAGGGCTAAAAAGACAATTCCAACCCCACTCACTCTCATTCTACTAGCCAATTTACCACCTTGTCCTTGCATGCAAATTTACCTAACTTTAGCTAGAAGGTTACTTTTGTCATTTGCTAAATCCACTCACTTTTGGTCCAAACAAAGGCATAAAAACAAAACACAAGTATCATAGCACTCCATTTTCACTCCACCATTCCACCACTCACCTCACCTCCCTCCCCTCCCTCTCGGCTCCGCCCTCTCGGCCTCTTGGCCGAAGCCCTACCCCCTCCCTTTTTCTTCCTTCTTCATTCAAACACCTAACTTCCATTCAAGTAAATATTACTTCCTATATCTTGATCATATGTAATCCAAAGAGTTTTGAGTGAAAAGTTTATGTTTTGATCTTGCATGTCATAGTTTTAGTTGGAACTCAAAGTACAATCTTAATTCTCATGGATTTAAGGTTGTATTATTGAGGGAACTACAAGGAATGGTGAAATGCCAAGTCAAGAGAGTGAAGATCTTGTTTTAATGGTCATTTCCCTTCCATTTCATTCGGCTATGACCATAAGGGAGCCGAATGAATGGTTTTTGATGGTGTTTTGTTGCCTTGTTTCATTTTTGTGTGTTTTTGGTGATAATAACATGAATTTTGTAGTATAAACTTGATAAAACCCTTTGCATGCTAAGTGATCATTTAGTTATAGCTTATGTTAGGCTTTCATGTTGATTTTATGATAAAATTTATTTGGGAAATCATATTGTTTTGGCTTGAATATTCGAAGGCATGCATAGAAATCAACTCATGATTTTCGGAAGTTTTTGATCATTTGAATTGATAATTATTAGTTGGATTTAATTTCAGTTGAGTTAAGATAATGATCTTGATTTGTGATCCTTGATATGTGATGTTAATTTGTATATATTTATAAAGAAGATATAAGTTGTTGTTTTCAAAAACTTGATGACTTGTAATTAGTGTAGTATGTTGACTTTTGAATTGCTATATTGCACCTTAGGTAAGGATGATCTCCATTAAGTCAACATTGAGTGTAGGAGAGTTAGTTCAGTAGATCAACTTGGTTGAGGTTTGGTTTGGGTTTTTGGTTGTTGTTGATTGGGTTTGTCAAGTAAAAATTGTGGTGAAAGGAGAGTATTAGTTTCTGCAGAAAATCAGTTTGGTACCCTAAGGCTTAGAGTGAGATTTGACCTTGTCATTGTTGTGCACTTTGAGGCCCAAGTCACCAGAAGCTAGAACTAAGAGTATACAATAGGTTTTAGGCGTTTTTTGGAAGTTTGTAAGACGTTTGGTTAGGTGCATGAGTGAAATCACCAAATCTGTCCAGCAGGGGACAGTTTTGTTGCAACTTAGACTACAAGTGGCAAATTCTCCCTAGGAACAGATCAAAGAGATCGCTTAGGGATCTCAATGTAGTCCATAAGTTCGGTGGTGTGTGTGTAAGTGAACATACATGACCGAATATATTAGAGGTCTACGAGTATATATACGTAGTCTCTAACATCATTTCTACCAAATAATTCCGCTCTATACTCACTCGTCTATCCTTTTAAAAGGTTCTAAGATCGAACTATCGCTCATTATAATCTTACGCCATTCAATTGTAGACATGCCATCAATTCTCGATGCTCTCGATCTCTGAGCTAAACCATCATAACCTTACATGTTAATCACACTAATAATATCATTTAGTGTAGTCGTCTTACGATAACATTCTTATATTACATTCAAATCTTCCTTAATAGAAAATATCCTTAAGGGTATATTGGACACTATCTCTGGTGAATTCGTGATTAATACGATGTTCACATACTCATTGGTAAAATAACACCTTCATCTAGTTTGGGTCAATAACCTCAATTGTATACTAATAATTAGACTTCATGGTTTTCACCCGTGATACCCCTCATGGGCAACTTATGGGGAACTACGAGTAACCAATCTTGTGTTATCCAATCATCATATGGTGTTGGTAATACTGTCTTTACTCCAAATTCTATGAAGACTCAGCTCCGCGTTCGACATCCACATACTTTCCAAATCATATATGATTCTAATTTTTCTTCTCATCATTCTGATAATCTCCAATAGTTCTATTAGTCACACTTTAGTACCTCAATGTAGCCTCAATGTGTAGGTTAGGCTACATCTGGTAGTCCAATGATGAACTCTATATGAGCTCTTACTAAATCTCACATCTAGACAAAATCCTAACACTCTCGTCTCTAAGTACATTCTCCTGCGGTACCTTTGGTAGTCTCCCTAGTACACATAGTACTAGAGTCTACCCCTCCAAGTCCTTTGAAGAATCCTATCATATCTCGAGAACTTGAACCACATTGAAGTTCCCCAAGCATTTTGCTTGTTGATAGAAACAACTCATCTCATATGTATATATATATGTACTTCCGAGAATTTTCGGTGGAAGTACTAAGGTAATGTGAGTTGACCGTTGTCAATAGATAATTAAATGAGGGGAGTTTCTTTTAAAACTATATTCAAAATATTTAAAATATGTCGAGATAATATTATTTGACGGTCTGAAATTATTCGAATGATTTTCAGAAATTCAGAAGTATTTTAAATCAGTTTTTATGATTTTTAAATCATATTAAATTATTTAATAAATAATTATTAATTAAATAATAATTATTAAATAATTAAACCACGAATAATTATATTTTAAAAAAATATTTAAAATAATATTCCTCAACTAATTTATGTTTAGATGATTAAAGTAATCTTTAATAATATAATTAATCAGGTTTGAAATAAATAATCGTTGGAGAATATTTCTCCTATATTGAATGAATAACTCGAAATACTATTCGCTGTTCAAGTAATTAAATGTATTTGAGGGAATATGATCTTTAAAAATCATTTTAAATATATTCAAGGTATTTAATACTTCACAAGTGGACGCTAAGTTCCTTGGGATAAAACAAGTACGGACTTTTAATCATTTCAATATATCTCCGGGTTAATTCCGGGGTTTATACTTCATAAAAACTGACCGACTCTCGATCTTACAACTTATACATCACGTTCTACTGTAGTGTTAATACTCTTAAATAAAACATCCCCAGAATACTTTCGGGTTTTCATTAAATTATAATGACCGATCCTTGGTCTAAAATATATACCTAATAAATACAACGCTACTCTCTAGCGTTATTGATTGAAATTCGGTAATATACATATACCAAAATCATTAATATATCGTATGATATTAATAATCACAATTCGTAAAATATCATAATACAACATCATGTATATATAATATTTATTTGAAAACAAACACAACACAACAGTTTTAAAAGGTAAAGTTTGAAAACTTGCCTGAAGTCCAAGATACGTTTCCCGACTTCCTCTCGTTCCGGCTTTTCTAATTAACAAACATCATAATCTTAATCAGTATTCCTACACTCACCACCAACTTATATTTATAATAAGTTCAATAATTTATAATTTTCAATATTCGACTGACTCGAAATAAGTATTAATCCTTCGTCGAAACGGACGGTCAAAGTGGTCTTCAAGAGTTGACTTTACCGAATGTTACTATTACGCGACTAGCACTCTAACATTTTTAATAAATTGAAAAATTAATATTTTAATACAAAACGTCCCCGAGGAGCTTCTTGACTACTTGTAATATTTATCATAAAAGTTTCATTTTGATAAAATGAATTTAATTAGGTGAAAAGTATTTTAAAAGTACGGTCAACTACGGAGTTTTACTATTCAAACTGCTTTCACTAAAACATTGATATCTCTCAAACCGTTAACTCAATTGATGCACCGTTTTCTAATGCGCGATCTAAACAAAATTTGAAACACATCATTTGAAAATGGTTTTCTGGTAACTAGGGTGAAAATCCCAAACTGGCAGTTTTCTAACAGTGGGTTGCGTGTGTGTTTTTACTCTGCGCGATCTCGACTCTGACATTTTTATAAAATTGAAAATTAAATATTTTTACTTGGAATTTTTATGGGTGTTAATAAACTCTATTTATTACTCTTTTTTAAAATTTCATGATTTTTAAATATTATTAAGTCGATCATTTCTATTTACAAAGTTCATAATTTGTAGCATTTTTTCTCGCGTAAATCACTTTACTAAAATGGTCATAACTTTTGATCCGTAAATTGAAATCAAGAGATTCAAGCGCTTAAACGATCCTCATAATATTGTCTATCATAATCAAGTCTCACTTTCTAAGAAACTACAGTTTATACATTTGGGAACTTCTATAGAAACTTAAGTTGAGTTTTGTTCGTTTTAACGAGATTACGAATACGATCCGAGTTTTATTTATGTCTTAAATCATTATACCACCATCAAGAATCATCAAATAATCATCTCAACACTAACTCCTCTCAAGAACATCATGTTCTCGAGCGAACAATCATCAACAGTAAAACTAATTATCTAAACATCAAGATAATATCAAATCAATCATCAAAACCATACTTATATCTAAGATCCATACTTTTCTTAAAACTTAAAACTTAAACAAAGTTTGGATGAAGGTATATACCTTTATTGGTATCTTGTAAGGTCCTTTTCTTTATGGTTGAACCTTGGGAGGGATTGGTTATGCTTAAGGATCCTAAATCATGCCATGAAGATCAAGAAAACAAAAAGAGATTTTCGGAGTTACTATTCACCACCAATTTTGAGAAAGGATTTTACTATGCTATACTAATTCAATGGCCATGAAATTTTGAACTAACCTTGTACATGATATAAGTAAGCCTTTGTTAAAATTTGGTGATTTTTGAATGAGTAGAACATGAGATATAAATTTTTCTTTCAATGGTGTTCTTGAAATTAGCATTGTGTTTTGAAGAGAGAGAGAGAGCGAGTTTTGTGCTTTCTTGAATGCTTCTCTTGGAAGATTTTGAAGATATGATTTAGTTTATAACCTAGTACTAGTATATCTTTGCATATCTTAGCTAGATTACTAGGTTTACAAGCTAATCTATCTAGTTTAGATTCTAGTTTTACTATTCTAGCCTTTAGGTCATCATGCTATCTAGTTTAGGTTACTATTTGATAGCCTAACCATGGTTAGTTTCTTACCATAGTTAGTTAGTTTAGTTAGTTTGTTTCGATACATTTATTTATTCGCTTACGTGTTCGCTTGGTCGCTTATTCGTTTTCATAATAAATTCTCATAAACGGTTCGCGGTATAAATCCTTTCTTATACGTTCTTTATATATTGAAGTATCGTACTTGGATTTGAATTTGTAGGATTTTAAATTTGTAATTATATTAGGATCTTCATAATCCTTCATTTTTCAAAGTTCGTTTTCTTCAAAAACTAATAGCGTTTACATACACTCATTTGGTACGTATTATCACAATATCAACTCGGAATCTTAAATTAAAAACTCATATATGGTGTGGTCACAAAAGTTTTTATTAAACCGCAACGTTACTATTCATAAAGGTCTTTTACCGATGTCAAAAATTTTGGGTTCTTACACTCGTTTCTAGTTTACTATAACCTCAGCTCTGATACCAACCTGTAACGCCCCCAAATCCGGGGTCAGAGGATTTGGTCGTCACTATGAAACCTCAATCCAAATCAACCTGTTTAATCAATAGATAAATGCCAGCAGAAGATATTTAGCATTTATGGCCTCAAACTAATCCAAGATCTTTTAAGGTTACAGTTCTAGAAACAAGATATCGAAATTTCACCAATAAATTTTCACATTCTCTTAAAACTCTTTTCAATAATTCTAAATCTTAAAACTCAACCCGCTAGTATAACTTCGAAAAGAAGTATACTAGACCAACGATTCAATATATAACTAATACATATATATATATAAATATATATATATATATATATGAACACAACTTTAAACAATAACACTTATACTAGTCCGCAAACCCTGGACCAACCACCTTCCAAAAGCTTCTTCTTTGCTTTCTTGAATTACGCGGCTAAACAACGCAAGCTAATCCTCGCTAGAGGTTAATTTAAAAACAGGAAAGTTTGAGCGAAAGAAATGCTCAGCAAGTTCATTATAGCATGAAACAATGATTATGGACTGAATCATAAACCTTATTTAAAACCGAACTCTTGATATTAATACTTATTTTGTTGTCATATCAAATTAGATATCAATACAAACTTTGATGCTCACAACATCCCATACTGAAGTCAACATCAATCATCTATACTAATACCACCTTTGATATTTAACAACAACCTAAATATCCACATCAAGAAGAAACTGAATCAAAACTGCATTTCACCTTTTATCCGAAACCAAAGAACTTGATAATTAAAAAATGATATAATAATTTAGATTGGAATCTTTCTCCGACGGACGTACTATCATATGTTGATCAGCCCGTATGGTAGCACTGGATCATGATTCGTAGAAACATGTCCCAAAATACGAGTACTCAAACAAAAGGCAATATATCTGCCTGTGGCACAAGTTGTGTCATAATATTTCATATAATACATAGCCCTCCGCTTGACCGTCCGCCCCGGTCACTTATGCATTCATCCAATTTTAAAAACTTTTATTGGAAGGTGTCACACCCCCAACTTAACAAACAAAATAAATATAACTATTACAATATTTAGATGAAAGTAAACATAACCGAATCCAAGATCTTACAGTTTAGGGTTTGGAACAGCCCAACACTACCATCTATTACAACTGATTTTAATATCGAGTCCTCACACAAAACTATCTCTTATTCTACCTGAGCTCGGACATACGCATCAGCGTCACAGGTCTTACGTGCTATCTGTTTGAATCTAACCATAGCTGCTAGCTGTAATATCAGGGTAAAGCAAGGAGTGAGCCAAATGCTCAACAAGTGCTAAACAATACGATACAAAACATAAATCGAGATATATATTAAAGAATGACAAAGTGAAGATATAATTGATAATAATAAGAGATGAAATTTTTGGGTGATGGCATCATTTGCTTATATCAAAACATTTTCAAAATCATATCTTAATCAAAATCATTTTATGACGCTACGGATTACAGCCGGTGATCAGCCGCGAAGTAATCCTGAACCTCGCTGGGTTCTAAAACATTAATGGGATCCCTAGGCAACTTTTAAGCCTACAATATAAGTGTGGAAAGGACTCGCATCTCAGTCCAGATCCATTATTCAAAGAAAACATTTATCCCCCTTTGGGACTGAAAATCCACATTTTAATCATTTCAAAAACTGATGCCAATTTATAACAAAATCTCTTAAGCAGTAAACATTTTTATCAAGGGATTATAGATCAATTTGAAACACTGGAAATATGTCACCAAATCTCAAGGCCATGATCCACTAGACTTTACTCTATTAGGGTAACTGAAAGGTTTCCATATACAAGAACTTGGATAAGAGAATTTAGCAAGGCTATTGGGTATTATTAAAGAGTAATGCCAAACTAGGCTTAAAACAATGGTTTTCGACAAGGTACAAGTGCTAGAACATCAAGAAGATAAGCTTCATGAATACTAAGGGTGTTAAGATATGAAGAAATGATCTTTAGCTCAAGGTATATCAGGATTGTCAAACTTTAGGGTAAGAAAGAGGGGTATCAATCAATTATGGACAACTTTGATGAATATCTGGCTTTTAGGTATCAAGGTAAAGTTTCTATAGGGGTTCAAGCATCAGGGTGAGGTATCAATACTTTGGGAATCATTAGCAAGTTAATCAAGAGGATCAATCAAGTATTATAACAACTCTTTATTTTATCATGGCATTCCAATTACTTTAATATACTAACGTGATAAGACTTTTAATCTACTTGCAATACGTACTTGAGGGTTCATGGCATTTCTATATAATTCAAAGATAGACTTAAGAATCGCTTGGTTCAAGTATAATAAAATGACTCAGGATAATCACATCGATATATATGAACTAATTGTTACACATTTGTAGTGAGTACAAAAGACAGGTTGAATCACTTGCCTTGAGAAAGGCTGGTCTGGTCTGGCTGGTAGGAGCAACTGGAAGCTTCACTCGACCTTTATGGCAAGTTTACCCTCATCTCGAGATCCTACATAAATAATAATAATCGTCATTATAATATATTCTCACGAACTTAACCTATTTACAACACAAATGGCACTTAGGCCTATATGCACGCAATTTATATCCACCTTATAAATATAACTGTACACATAGTCACATATACTCATATATCATATTTTAATACCAAATAATATCACACACACACCATAATGCAACACTAGGCTTGGATGATCTCGACTCACAACTTAAGTCACTTGGTCGCTAAACTAGACAAAGTCTCTAAATTTTGGCTTCCTTACTCAATGTGCCTTTCCTTAACTATCCAAAATCTATTGACCCTCACTTGGGCCTTTTACTCTACCGGCTTTATACTATCTTGCAACCATAGTGGTCAACCTAGGTCTCACTCCTAAGTATTCTAAAACTATATGATAAGTGAAAGTGCTCACTAAGGAAAATTTCAGAATGATGTCTATGGTTTCTTGAGTGCATTAGGAACTCTTAAACTACAAGTTTACCTCCAAAACTTTTACACTAGACTCTTCTGACCATAAGGCATCTCCCAAACTTGATGTGGCTCAAGGGCCTAGCTTGGGCCTCCTTGGGCCTAAGCTTAAAGTCCATGGTTCCCCTGTTTTTCTGGGCAGAAAACCCCCTGACTTGAATTAACTTGTGACACATGCTTCTAACTCAAATCCTATGAACTATGGCTGGAAAAACTCCTCTGACACTCCCTCTAACTAAGGCCCAACAGGGCCTAATTAGGGCCTACCCATGACATGGTCAAAACTTCATATTTCTAAGTTGCAACAAAACTGTCCCCTGCTGGACAGATTTTGTGATTCCACTCGTGCACCTAACCAAACGACTTATAAACCTTCAAAAAACACCTAAAACCTTTTATATACTCCTAATTCTAGCTTCTGGTGGCTTGGGCCTCAAAGTTCACAACAAATGCTCATTCAAAACTTCCCCATAAACTAGTGCATCAATTCTGGAAAAATGCAAACACTAACTAATCTCTTTCCACCTTGACTCCCACTTAATAACCAAGCATCCAACTCTTTTGAAAGCAAACCTAGTGTCTTAATGTCCTAAAATAGTGCCTCAACAGAAGGGGAGATCATCCATGCCCAAGAATCAACAAAATGCAACTAAAAATATAACATGCAACTCATGGAAAACACATAACAAGATTTCGGCTAGGCATAAAGTTTAAATGCTTGCAAATTCGGCTTGTACCTATTACTCATCCTTAATAATCATGAAATATATCTTCTTTTAACTATTAATAAGAAATTTATCATGGAAATAATCTAATTTAAGCACACATATTTCGAATTTAAAGATTTTTAGACATAGCAACATGATTTCAAAAAGAGTAGCATGAAAAGCATGGTTGATCATCATTTTAATGTCTTAAAACTAGCATGCATGGCTAAACATAAATATATAATGAAATTTCAGTAGCATGCAAAGGATTTGAAAGCATGATACCTCCATAAAACACTTAGTTAGCACATATATAAAATATATCTCATTGAGAGCTCTTGAATTCACAAGAATCAAGAGTTTCTCTTTAGAGATCACATAAGAACTACACATGCATCCATGGAACTTCAACTTCCAAGTCACAAAACTCTTGAAAAGTATATATAAGATGAATGTAGGTAGAATATTTACACTTGGGAAGATGAAGAATGAAATGAAAAATGGAAGGGGGTAGGGGAATGATGCTTCGGCCGAGAGCAATGGTGGGAGGGGGAGGAGAGAAAAATTGTGGTGTGTTGGAGTGTGGAGTGAGTGGAATGACTTCTCCCACTTTGATTTTATTTTTATGCTTTTTGGTCGACAAAATAATGAGTGGATGTGAAAATGTACAAAAATGTCCTCTAGCTAAAGTTAGGCCATTTTGCATGCAAGGCTAATGTGATAATTTAGTAATCAACAAATGAGTTAGTGGGGTTGGAAAGGTCTTATTTGCCCTTTGAGAGAATGAAAGGGTGGTTTGCATGCAAGGTCTTCTATGTAATTTGCTAAATATAACAAATAAAATTTGTAAAGATTTATTTTTATAAAATAAAATACAAGTTCAAAAATTATAAAATTTATACCATAAAATAACTTGGATTTTTAGAAATTTTATAAAATCACTTTCGAAATTTGTGAACAAAATAACTTTTAAAAGAAAATTTCTCCAAGGTTTAGAATATTCCTTATAAATCAAAAATAAGGGAAATAAATAAACTCTTGCTTTGAAAAATCATATTCTACATAAAACAAATTTAAAATGCAGAAATTTTTCATTCACACAAGGTACAACCATTAAGTATATTTACTTTCGGCTTTAATATCACACAAAATCCACAGATAATATTATATAAAATGCCGGTCGTAACACCCTCTCCCCCTTAAGGGATTCTGTCCCCAGAATCTAAGAGAACAGATGAGGATACCGGGAACGGATATCAGACTCTAACTCCCAAGTTGATTCTTCGACCTTGGGGTTCCTTCAAAGTACTTTCACTAACTTTACCGACTTATTCCTAAGACTCTTTACTTGCCAGTCGAGTAATTTGACAGGTTGCTCCACAAATGACAGGTCTGCCTGAATTTCTACAGGTTCATATTCTATCACATGGTTGGCGTCAGGATTGTACTTCTTAAGCAATGACACATGGAACACATTATGCACATGCTGATATTAAGGTGGTAAGGCTAACTCGTAGTCCACCTTCCCCACTTGACTCAAAATTTCAAAAGGACCTATATATCAAGGTGCTAACTTCCCTTTCTTGCCAAATCTAGACAACCCTTTTCTTGGTGACACCTTCAACAAAATGGCTTCGCCAATTTAGAATCTAACATCCTTACGCGCTGGATCCGCATACTTCCTTTGTCTATCTTGAGCAGCAAGCAACCTTTTCTGAATTAACTTGACTGTCTCATACAACTGTTGTACCAATTCCGAGCCTAGAATCCTTCCTTCTCCTACCTCATCCCAACATGTCGGTGATCTACATTTTCGTCCGTACAAAGCTTCGTATGGTGGCATGCCAATACCGGAGTGATAGCTGTTATTATAAGAGAATTCAATCAATGGCAAGTGGTCGTCCCAACTTCCTGCAAAATCGATTGCACAACTACGCAACATATCTTCGATTGTTTGAATTGTCCTTTCGCTCTAACCATCAGTCTGCGGGTGGTACGCCGTACTCATGTTCAACTTTGTGCCAAGACTTTCTTCAAATTGCTTCCAGAATCTCGAGTTAAATCGGGAATATCTGTCTGAAACTATTGATACGGGTACTCCATGCCTTAGTAGGATTTCACGCACGTATAGATGAACCAATTTGTCCAATGACGACTTCTCATTAATTGGAAGGAAATGCGCCGACTTCGTAAGGCGATCAACTATAACCCATATAGCGTCATGTCCGGATTTTGTTCACGGTAGTCCGACTATAAAGTCCATAGCAATATTTTCCCATTTCCATTCTGGAATCTTTAGGGGCTGAATTAATCCGCTTGGTCGTTAATGTTCTGCCTTCACTTTCTAACAAGTATAACACTTCGCAACCCATTCCGCCACGTCTCGCTTCAGATTTGGACACCAAAAGTTCTGCTTTAAGTCCCGATAAATCTTGGTGCTTCCCGGGTGGATTGAAAATCTTGAATTGTGGGCTTCTTGCAGGATCTCACTCTTCAATTCAGGTACATGAGAAATCCAAATTCTTGAGGAAAACCTTAGTATACCTTGCTCATCCCTTTGAGTGCCAATCTCTTCTCCAGTTAGTTGATTCTTCTCTTTCTCCATTACTTCTTCCTGACACTTCCTTATCTTTTCCACTAGTGTTGGCTGAAAAGTCATTGCACGACAAACTTCTTCAACCATTCCATAATTACAAAGTTCTAATCCGAATTTCTTAATCTCTTCAGACAATTCCTTTAGTGTTTCCATCATTTTCAATCTCTCCTTTCTATTTAGTGCATCGGCCACAACATTCGCCTTTCCAGGATGGTAATTTATCGAGCAATCGTAGTCCTTGATCAATTCCAACCATCTCCTTTGCCTCATATTGAGCTCCTTCTGAGTGAATATGTACTTTAAACTCTTGTGATCCGTATAGATTTCACACTTCTCTCCGTAGAGGTAATGTCTCCAAATCTTAAGTGCGAACACTATGGCGGCTAGTTCCAAGTCATGCGCCGGGTACTTCAACTCATGCAGTTTCAACTGTCTTGACGCATACGCGATCACCTTACTGTGTTGCATTAACACACATCCCAATCCTTTATGTGAAGCGTCACTGAATATCACAAAGTTTCCTTGGTCATCTGGTAGTACTAACACCGGAGCTGTTACTAATCTCTGTTTCAACTCTTGAAAGCTATCCTCATATTCTGCACTCCATTCAAACTTCTGATTCTTCCTGGTTAACTTAGTCAATGGCGTGGCGATTTTTGAAAAATCCTTGACAAACCTTCTATAGTACCCTGCCAATCCTAGAAAACTTCGCACTTCCGTAGGTGTCTTTGGCCTCTCCCAACTCATAATTGCCTCAATTTTTACCGGATCTACCTTAAATCCTTCATTTCCAATGACATGTCCCAAAAATTGAACTTCCTTTAATCAAAACTCATATTTGGAAAACTTGGCATACAACTTCTCTTGCCGAAGTATCTCCAATGTTATCCAGAGGTGCTGCTTATGTTCTTCTTCTGACTTAGAATAAATAAGGATGTCATCAATGAATACTACTATGAACTTATCCAAATACTTTTTAAATACCCGATTCATCAGATCCATAAATGCGGCCGGGGCATTAGTCAATCCAAATGGCATTACTAAGAATTCATATTGCCCGTATCTGGTCCTGAATGCTGTCTTGGGAATATCTTCTTTCTTGATCTTTAATTGATGGTATCCTGATCTCAAGTCAATCTTTGAAAAGCACTTTGCTCCCTTCAGCTGATCAAATAGGTCATCTATTCTTGGTAGAGGGTAGCGGTTCTTGATCATCACCTTATTCAACTCCCGATAATCTATACATAGCCGCATATTTCCATCTTTCTTCTTTACAAACAGGACAGGTGCTCCCCATGGCGATGTACTTGGCCGAATCACTCCTTTATCCAACAATTCTTGTAGCTGGCTCGTCAACTCTTTCATTTCTGCTGGTGCCATCCTATACGGGGCCTTTGAAACTGGTTATGTGCCTGGAGCAAGGTTGATTTCGAACTCGATTTATCGATCTGGTGGTAAGCCTGGTAGTTCGTCTGGAAACACATCTGGGAACTCGTTAACTACGGGGATATCTTCTATGCTGGGGTTGCCTTTTTCTGAATCCACTACATAAGCTAGGAACGACTCACAACCTTTTCTAAGTAGCTTTTTAGCCTGAACGATTGTAAGAAATAGTTGCTCTTGCCTCTGTCCCTTAAATACTACCTTCTCTCCACTCTTCATCTTTAAATACACTTTCTTGGTCTTACAATCAATCTGGGCGTTATTCTTCCCTAACCAATCCATTCCTAAAATTATATCGAACTCTCCCAACTTGAAGAGTATCAAGTCGGCTGAAAAGTTATGCCCCGAAATATCAATCTCATACTTCGGACAGAATTAATTCACAGGAATCTTCTCCTGGTTCATAATTACCACATTTACTACCTCACTCATAATCATTTTATCACATTATAGTTTAGCAACAAAAGTTTCTGATATGAAAGATCTTGTTGCTCCCGAATCAATCAATACTTTAGCTTTGACATTATTGAGTAAAAGTGTACCTGCTATCACCTCAGAGTTCTGAACAACATCCTTCATTTTCAGATCGAATGTCCTTGTTGTTGCTTGCGGAGTTGTTGTAGGTGGTGGAGGTAATGCCAATACCTTGGCTGGCACGCTTGCACTGGTACTTGCCACATTCATTAAAGCTTTGACTGGTTCGGTTGCCTTGCACTCCCTAGCTATGTGTCCAGTCTTCCCACACTTGTAACATGTAACTCCTGGCTTCGGCATCTTGCACTCATTTGCCAAATGTCCCTTCTGGTTACACCTA
Source organism: Apium graveolens (assembly GCF_009905375.1). Lineage (NCBI taxonomy): Eukaryota > Viridiplantae > Streptophyta > Magnoliopsida > Apiales > Apiaceae > Apium > Apium graveolens. The sequence goes on along the minus strand of NC_133655.1, from coordinate 49,656,685 downwards.
TAGCATGTCATGCTCAGCTTATTACATACTCCGGGGTGCCTTCTTCCACAGTGGTTGCATTCCGGTCTCTGGAACCTGTTTTCTTCAACTTGCCCCTGGCTTGCCTGGTTGCTCCCCTTCGATTCTTATATTTTGCCCAAATTCCCTTTCTTTTGAAAATTTCCACCCTTATGGAATCCAATCCTCTTTACATTCCGATCTTGTGAATTTTCGGCTTCAGACTTCTCTCCATAAAATTGAACCTTTCTCTTCTTGTTATCCCTTTCCTTTCTTGACTACATCCCATTGTTCTCAATCAGAGCAGCTTTTTGTACTACTCATGCATAAGTATCAAGCTCAAACATAGCCACTCTATCTCTAATCCAAGGCTCCAATCCTTGTTGAAATCTCTTCACTTTTTCCTCCTCAGTGCTGGTATACTTAGTCACAAACCTTTCCAACTCAGTGAACTTCTTCTCATACTCCAGTACAGACATATTTCCTTGCTTTAACTCAAGAAATTTAAGCTCCATCTGATTCTGCATGTACTTAGGGTAATACTTTTCCAGAAATAACTTCTTAAATCTCTCCCAAGAAACCTGCTGAGTTGCTTCCATAGCTTTCACTGATTCTCACCAATAGATGACTTCGCCCTTCAGGAAGTAAGTAGCATATGGCGTCTTCTGATCGTCTCCTAACTGTACCAACTCAAAAGCCCTTTCCATTTCCTTAATCCATGTGTTAGCTATTATTGGATCAGTGGTATCATTAAATGCAGGTGGATTCACATTCTGAAAACCCTTGAAAGTGACAACTTGTTGAGGTAGTACTGGTGGTTCGGGTGGTTGATGTGGTTCACAGTTATCTTGGTTTTCAATTCGTTGTTGAAGAGTTAGTTGTTGTTGAGCTATAACATCGGTTTGCTGTTGCAAAGTTTCCAGTAATCGAAGAATATTTGGGTCTGTGGTAGATGTGGTTGTTGGGTTCTTCTTTTTGGGAGGCATGATCCTGAAATAAGAGTTATATCAAAACAGGTACGAATGATGAAATAATTTGAGGGTATTGCATGGCATTCTTATTTACATATGAGGTCAAGTTTCAAATTAATCAGATATGGTAATGCATACAAAAGCGTAAAATAACAGTTGAGAGCAATTGGAACGATAATGCATAATATTTGAAATTTAAAGGTCACAATACATAGGATTGGAACAAAGTCTGATTCTAGGAATAACATGCTTATTTAAAGGAAACAACTGGGAATTTCTATGAAGTCTGATAATACAACAACATGGAAGGTAGATAATGGAAAGAACTAAGGCTCCACTCCATCAGAACGGGGCTTGGTAGTCTTCTCCTATCGAAGCATCTTCATAATGCTCTGGAGCTCATCTGCCACCATCTGGATGATATACTGGATGGTGCGGTCTCGGTGTGATGGCATATCCTCAAGCTTAGTATTGACGTACTGAACCAAGGTCTAAAGTCTCGCAGTCATCTGCTCCTTAGGCTTCCCTTCATAGTTTCGGCTGTCCGGGTACACGTTTTTCAGTCAGTCTATCAGTCGGTCGTACTTGCCCTGAAGCATGTCAAACTCGCGCCTCAACTCAGCATACACGGAGAAAGCAATAGTGTCGTCCGACCCAGAGGGTGCCGAGGAATGCGCCATTTGCTGACAAACCAATAAGAGAAGTATTAATAATAAATTTACTTAACCTACTCTCTTTCATATTATCTATAACCTATACATATATCCTATAACCTATTTGGGCTGTCCAGGGACTCTAAACCGTAGCTCTGATACCAAAATCTGTCACACCCCCAACTTAACAAACAAAATAAATATAACTATTACAATATTTAAATGAAAGTAAACATAACTGAATCCAAGATCTTACAGTTTAGGGTTTGGAACAGCCCAACACTACCATCTATTACAACTTATTTTAATATCGAGTCCTCACACAAAACTATCTCTTATTCTACCTGAGCTCGGACATACGCATCAGCGTCACAGGTCTTACGTGTTGTCTGCTTGAATCTAACCATAGCTGCTAGCTGTAATATCAGGGTAAAGCAAGGAGTGAGCCAAATGCTCAACAAGTGCTAAACAATACGATACAAAACATAAATCGAGATATATATTAAAGAATGATAATGTGAAGATATAATTGATAATAATCAGAGATGAAATTTTTGGGTGATGGCATCATTTGCTTGTATCAAAACATTTTCAAAATCATATCTTAATCAAAATCATTTTATGACGCTACGGATTACAGCCGGTGATCAACCGTGAAGTAATCTCGAACCTCGCTGGGTTCTAAAATATTAATGGGATCCCTAGGTAACTTTTAAGCCTACAATATAAGTGTGGAAAGGACTCGCGTCTCAGTCCAGATCCACTATTCAAAGAAAACATTTATCCCCCTTTGGGACTGAAAATCCACATTTTAATCATTTCAAAAACTGATGCCGATTTATAACAAAATCTCTTAAGTAGTAAATATTTTTATCAAAGGATTATAGATCAACTTGAAACACTGGAAATATGTCACCAAATCTCAAGGCCATGATCCACTAGACTTTACTCTATTAGGGTAACTGAAATGTTTCCATATACAAGAACTTGGACAGGAGAATTTAGCAAGGCTACTGGGTATTATGAAAGAGTAATGCCAAACTAGGCTTAAAATAATGGTTTTCGACAAGGTACAAGTGCTAGAACATCAAGAAGATAAGCTTCATGAATACTAAGGGTGTTAAGGTATGAAGAAATGATCTTTAGCTCAAGGCATATCAGGATTGTCAAACTTTAGGGTAAGAAAGAGGAGTATCAATCAATTATGGACAACTTTGATGAATATCTAGCTTTTAGGTATCAAGGTAAAGTTACTATAGGGGTTCAAGCATCAGGGTGATATATCAATACTTTGGGAATCATTAGCATGTTAATCAAGAGGATCAATCAAGTATTATAACAACTCTTTATTTTATCATGGCATTCCAATTACTTTAATATACTAACGTGATAAGACCTTTAATCTACTTGTAATACGTACTTGAGGGTTCAAGTATAACAAAATGACTCAGGATAATCGCATCGATATATATGAACTAATTGTTACACATTTGCAGTGAGTACAAAAGACAGGTTGAATCACTTGCCTTGAGAAAGGCTGGTCTGGTCTGGCTGGTAGGAGCAACTGGAAACTTCACTCGACCTTTATGGCAAGTTTACCCTCGTCTCGATATATAATAATAATCCTCATTATAATATATTCTCACCAACTTAATCTATTTATAACACAAATGGCACTTAGGCCTATATGGACGTAATTTATATTCACCTTATAAATATAATTGTACACATAGTCACATATACTCACATATCATATTTTAATACCAAATAATATCACACATACACCATAATGCAACACTAGGCTTGGATGATCTTGACTCACAACTTAAGTCACTTGGTCGCTAAACTAGACAAAGTCTCTAAATTTTGGCTTCCTTACTCAATGTGCCTTTACTTAACTATCCAAAACCTATTGACCCTCACTTGGGCCTTTTACTCTACTGGCTTTATACTATCTTGCAACCATAGTGGTCAACCTAGGTCTCACTCCTAAGTGTTCTAAAACTATGTGATAAGTGAAAGTGCTCACTAAGGAAAATTTCAGGATGACATCTATGGTTTCTTGAGTGCATTAAACACTCTTAAAGTACAAGTTTACCTCCAAAACTTTTACACTAGACTCTTCTGACCATAAGGCATCTCCCAAACTTGATGTGGCTCAAGGGCCTAGCTTGGGCCTCCTTGGGCCTAAGCTTAAAGTCCATGGTTCTCCTGTTTTTCTGGGCAGAAAACGCCCTGACTTGAATTAACTTGTGACACATGGTTCTAACTCAAATCCTATGAACTATGGCTGGAAAAACTCCTCTGACACTCCCTCTAACTAAGGCCCAACAGGGCCTAATGAGGGCCTACCCATGACATGGTCAAAACTTCCTATTTCTAAGTTGCAACAAAACTAAGGCCCAACAGGGCCTAATGAGGGCCTACCCATGACATGGTCAAAACTTCCTATTTCTAAGTTGCAACAAAACTGTCCCCTGCTGGACAGATTTTGTGATTCCACTCGTGCACCTAACCAAACGACTTATAAACCTTCAAAAAACACCTAAAACCTTTTATATACTCCTAATTCTAGCTTCTGGTGGCTTGGGCCTCAAAGTGGACAACAAATGCTCATTCAAAACTTCCCCATAAACTGGTGCATCAATTTTGGAAAAATGCAAACACTAACTAATCCCTTTCCTCCTTGACTCCCACTTAATAATCAAGCATCCAACTCTTTCGAAAGCAAACCTAGTGTCTTAATGTCCTAAAATAGTGCCTCAACAGAAGGGGAGATCATCCATGCCCAAGAATCAACAACATGCAACTAAAAATATAACCTGCAACTCATGGAAAACACGTAACAAGATTTCGGCTAGGCATAAAGTTTAAATGCTTGCAAATTCAGCTTGTACCTATTACTCATCCTTAATAATCATAAAATATATCTTATTTTAACTATTAATATGAAGTTTATCATGGAAACAATCTAATTTAAGCACACATATTTCGAATTTATAGATTTTTAGACATAGCAACATGATTTCAAAAAGAGTAGCATGAAAAGCATGGTTGATCATCATTTTAATATCTTAAAACTAGCATGCATGGCTAAACATAAATATATAATAAAATTTCAGTAGCATGCAAAGGATTTTAAAGCATGATATCTCCATAAAACACTTAGTTAGCACATATATAAAATATATCTCATTGAGAGCTCTTGAATTCATAAGAATCAAGAGTTTCTCTTTGGAGATCACATAAGAAGTACACATGCATCCATGGAACTTCAACTTCCAAGTCACAAATCTCTTGAAAAGTATATATAAGATGAATGTAGGTAGAATATTTACACTTGGGAAGATGAAGAATGAAATGAAAAATGGAAGGGGTAGGGGAATGATGCTTCGGTCGAGAGCAATGGTGGGAGGGGGAGGAGAGAAAAATTGTGGTGTGTTGGAGTGTGGAGTGAGTGGAATGACTTCTCCCACTTTGATTTTATTTTTATGCTTTTTGGTTGACAAAATAATGAGTGGATGTGAGAATGTACAAAAATGTCCTCTAGCTAAAGTTAGGCCATTTTACATGCAAGGCTAATATGATAATTTAGTAATCAACAAATGAGTTAGTGGGGTTGGAAAGGTCTTATTTGCCCTTTGAGAGAATAGAAGGGTGATTTGCATGCAAGGTCTTCTATGTAATTTGATAAATATAGCAAATAAAATTTGTAAAGATTTATTTTTATAAAATAAAATACAAGTTCAAAAATTATAAAATTTATACCATAAAATAACTTGAATTTTTAGAAATTTTATAAAATCACTTTCAAAATTTGTGAACAAAATAACTTTTAAAAGAAAATTTCTCCAAGGTTTAGAATATTCCTTATAAATCAAAAATAAGGGAAATAAATAAACTCTTGCTTTGAAAAATCATATACTACATAAAGCAAATTTAAAATGCTGAAATTTTCCATTCACACAAGGTACAACCATTAATTATATTTACTTTCGGCTTTAATATCACACAAAATCCACATATAATATTACATAAAATGTCGGTCTTAACAGAAGGGGTCATAATAATTGACACACTAAGTAATTTTATTCCCCCATTCAATTGGGCAGGAATACTCGCAACCAAATCATTTTTCTTAAAACCCAAAACATTTATAAATCCATTCATTTGATAAGCAAAAACACTTAACTATTCTGAACATAGAATAGTAGAAGAGTACTTTCATAATAAACATTTGATTCAGCGATATGTAAAACATTTATCTATTCTGAACTGAGAATAGATTAACAATAATTGCATAGTCATAAGCAGTTGGATATGTAAAATATTGAACTAATCTGGAATTAGAATAGCGTAGAGAACTTGCATAATAGGATTCAAAATAAATATAGCTTGAACAATAAGTGATGATAGGGAAACTTGCCTTTGGGTTTTTAACAGTTGGTCACACTCGCAATTTCATAATCCCTCATTTTGACATCTCATGGCATCACCATCTTTTATTCCAACAATTCACTAATATGCTGCTCCTGCGATTGCTAGAAGCTTGATATCCAATACCATTCCATTTCGTTATTTCCAATGTCTGGTCCCGATCAGTTCGAATGATTCGCATCTATAATCAAAAGATACAACTTTAATCTTATAAACGATAATTACTCAATGAACTGCATGTCAAAACCCTAATGTCTACCCATACGATAGCCTGCACATAAATAAAATAGTCAAACACAATACTCTTGACCCACATACGCACGTAATTCACATAGCACGTAAGCACATAATCCACGTATCACATAATTCATATCACATATGACTCAGTTCGTCAAAAGATTCGACTCGGTACGTTTAAAATTGAAATTGGGTCAAAAATATGATTTTTTCATCAATAATCGACTCAGAATGACTCACAAAACAAGCGTTCTTTCGAAATAAAAGAATTTGGGTCTAGAAAGTATTTTTAATGAAAGGAGAATATTTTTCTGAGTCTATACGCGCTCGTTTCGTATTAAACGGATGAACGGTTTATTTATTATGAATAAAATAAAAATAAATCAATTAATAATAATATTAATTGATTTTTAAATACTCAAATATAATTTTTAAAAGCTCAAAATAATTTTTAGGAATTATTCGACTTAATTATAAATAATTATATCTTATTTAACTATTTATAAATAAAATTAATTGATTAAATGAATTAATCAATCAGTTAAATCCATAAATAATTATCTAAAATAAATTATAAATAATTAAATCAAATTTGGATTTTTTGAAAATAATAAAACACAATAAATTTTGGAAATAAAATAATTCAGGTAATTATTTAAAATAATTAACTAAAGTAATTTTTGAATTTAAAATAGATTTTAGGAATAAAAATGGAATTTTGATTTAATTTTTAAAAAGAAAAAGGCAGAAACAGATTTTGTAAACGGAATTGGGAGTTTTTTGATTGAAACCGGGTCGGAAAATAAAAGAAACAGGGCCGGGTCGGTGAATAACACCGCCCGAAACTGGGAAACGAGCCCAGAATCCGGCAGCCTCCCCGGCTCCGGCAGGTCCCAAAACGCGACGAAAACAAACCGATTTCAGCCGATTTTCTGATCAATTACCAAAAACATTAATTCAGTAATCCGATTAACACTCTAACACTACTAAACAATGTTGGAATCAACGTGCCCGACCACAAACGAAGAGTAACCGACATTACTCCGGCCAAACTTCAAGCTTGCACAAACGGTAACCAAAATTCACCGTTTACAGATCGAATTAAACCTTACAATCATACAAGTTCATCCATGCTATCACCACAATCCAACAACTAACGTATAAACATAAAATTTTATCAGAAACTTTCGAAAAACCCTTGAACTCGACATCCAATTTTGGTAAACAAAAGTTACGATTATAGACATGAATCGACTTGAAACCACGTCACGAAACTATTTACATAATTAAAATCAACAGAAGATCATCCTACAAGAAACCCCCAATTCAGAACATGAACCCTAAAAATTGAATTTTAAACTACCAACCCATGGATGATTATGATGATGAAATCAGGTAGAACAAATTGAGGGCTTCGATTTGACTACAAACATGATAGATTTTGCTTCTCAGATCATTCCAAAATCAGTGTTTGATCTTCACAAGCTCAAGAACAAATATTAGAGGATTTTCTAATTTTCTGAAAAATAAAATAAAATCTGATTTGTAATAATAATTATTAATAAATATAAAGCTATTTATGCTTATGGAATATTAATACCCGTTGGATCATACTGGATCCGAAAATAGATTACTTAGCCGCTAAAAAATTATAAAAACGATTCAATTGGTACCAGTTTTGGATAAATATTGAAATCGGGCTTCTTATAAAACACTCTACGAGAAGATAATGTAATAACTTAATCAAAATATCCCGTCTCTCGAGAATACGGGTTTTATTGATGTATCAAAATGACTATCGTATCGAAAATTTTGCGCCAGAACTCGTACGGGTCAAACCGTACTCCTAATCGAAAAAGTCAAAACACGGAACATGTTCAGAATAATCAAATTAAGTTAGGAAGGATTTTTTCGAAGAGTTTCGGGTTGTAAAACGCAAAAACGATTGAAGTTGGACAATTGTCGGCTTTATAAAATAGTTTTATAATTACTAAAAAATATTTATTAAATCTATAAATCTTTATAAAATCATATAACAATCCAAAAATTACCAGATAAATACCACAATTATCTATACTTTATTCTGGACATATTAAAAACCAAAATACTTACACTTTATCACATATAAATACCCAAATATAAATATCAATTATCAGATAATTCTCCAAAATTCCCATAATATTCACATAATAATTATTTAAAAAAAATATTGCACGATATTTTCCGGATATTAAAAACAATTTCAATTTACCGATATCAATAAGATCGGCTTTCAAATAACTTTTGAAAATAATACATTTGAGTAAATATTTTTAGAAATTAACAACAATCAATATAACACTTAATAATTAGCACATTATCATTTAATAACACAAACTCGTCATACAGGAATAAAATATCCATCATTTTATTCCTTCTAAATCCGAAAATCACCTAAACATATTCAAATATTAATAATAGTAATTCTGAAAATACGGGATATCACAGTCGTAGTCCTGGATCAACTCCAACCATCTTCTATATCTCATGTTAAGTTCCTTTTGCGAAAATATGTACTTCAAACTTTATGATTCGTATAAATCTCACATCTTTCTCTATATATATAATGTCTCTAATATTTAAAGCGAATACTATGGCTGCTAGCTCTAAGTCACGAGTAGGATACTTCTGCTAATGAGGTTTCAGTTGTCTTGATGCATATGTAATAATATTTTTGTGCTGCATCAAAACACAACCTAATCCCTTATGAGAAGCATCACTATAGATTACAAAATTTCCTTTATCATCTAGAAGTGACAAAATAGGTGTCGTGATTTGTTTTTTCTTTAATTCTTGAAAACTTTCTTCATATTTATCGTTCCATATAAACTTTTCATCCTTCCTGGTAAGCTTCATCAAAGGCGTCGCAATCTTCGACAAATCTTGAACAAATTGTCGATAATATCCCGCTATGTTAGGAATATATTGTGAACCTGATGATAAGATAAACCAAACACCTTAGTAGATTTAACTTAGTGACATTATAGCTTTCAACGGATGATCACTTTCACTATCCGTTGAAAGAGTATCTTATGTAAATAAGTGTAGTAGCACATTTATGCATACTTGTATAAGCTTAGTGAACTAGATTTCTGAGAAATGTTTAGGTTATGTTAAATACTAGATTGATATGCAAGATAGGTTGGTTAATTGTAAATAGATGATGCATTGTAATCTTATATAAGTGAAATGGAGTTAACTGTCAAGAAAATAGTCTCAACAGATGTTTCACAAAGCTTCAACGGATGCTCGGATAAAGCTTCAATGGATGATCTACAAAGCTTCAACGGATGATCAACCAAAGTATCAACGGATGATCAACTACAGCTTCAACGGATGATCCAATGAAGTTCCAACGGATGTTCAAATTCAAAAAGCAGTTGATAGTGACTTGACAGTCACATTACTGGTTTCAGAGAACAAGGAAGCATTACCATTTTCATGCAACTAAGAAGATATTCAAAGATGCTGGAAAAGAGTAATAAAGTAGCACGGAGTTAGACTATATATCGTTTTGTTTTATTATCTTGTCTTACTGTCATGTAAACTTGGTGATATATAAACCAAGTGTAGCAAGTAGAATAAATAACCAAGCAAGCACATTTTTCAGAGAGATAGAAAAGTCTGTATTTGTTAAGAATTTCTCTGTAGTTTGTTTGTTCAACTTGTAAGCAGCTGCGTGCTCTTCAAAGCATCACAGAGTTTCAATCTGATATATATATATATATATATATATATGGTGGATACTTTCAAATCCACCAAAAAGTTTTAAAGCTTATGTTTTATTACTTGGTGTTTTGATTTCTATTACTCTTTCATTTCACATTACAGCAAATCAAACACTGTTATATATATTAAGTTAGAACATTTTTAAAATCTAAAAGGTAGCCAGAATTACATCCACCCCCCCTTCTGTAATTCTTGTTGTATTGTTAGGGAATAACAATTGGTATCAGAGCAAGCTTTTTGAAGTACAAAGAGTGTAAAGATCACAACAATCAACAAGATGAACAAAAAGGATGTTGGGGTGAAGATCCCATTTCTGGACAAAGATAATTATCACCACTGGAAGGTAGGGATGCACCTACATCTTCTTTCCCAAGATGAGGCCTGCGTGGACTACATAAAGAGAGGTCCTCATGTACTAATGAGAGCTGCAACTGGCAATGAACCATCAGTTCCAAAACCCAGACATGAATGGTCTAATCCTGATATTGAGCAAGTCAGAAAAGATAAAAAGGCCATGAACATATTGTTTAATGGTGTTGATGGTGATATGTTTGACAACATAATCAACTGTAAAATAGCAAAAGAGGTTTGGGACAGAATTCAAATTTTTTGTGATGGAACTGAGCAAGTAAGAAAAAACAAGATGCAGCTTCTGATTCAGCAATATGAGCATTTTCACTGTGAAGAAAGTGAGTCACTCACAGATATTTTCAGTAGGTTTCAAAAACTACTAAATGCTCTAAAATTGCATGGAAGAGTCTATCAGACAAAAGACTCCAACCTCAAGTTTCGTAGATCTCTCCCAAAGGAGTGGAAACCAATGACAATCTCATTGAGAAATTCACAAGATTACAAGGAGTTCACCTTGGAAAGACTGTATGGAATCCTGAAAACCCATGAGCTTGAAATAGAGCAAGATGAAAGGATGGAGAAAGGAAGGAAGAATGGAGGATCCATTGCACTTGTTGCTGAGTTGGAAAAGGAGAAAGAGATGAATGTGGATGCTGTTGAGTCTACATCAAAGGTCTGTGAAAGCAATGGTAAAGGACTGTTAGCTGAAAATGAAGATCATTTGAGCCAAAATGACATGGATGATATGGATGAACATCTATCATTCTTATCCAGGAGATTTTCCAAGCTCAAATTCAAAAAGAATTTTGGAGCAGCCAAGCCAAACAGAACCATGGTTGATAAGTCTAAATTCAAGTATTTCAAATGTGGCTTGGCAGGTCATTTTGCTAGTGAGTGTAGAAAGTCTGATGCCAGCAAAAAGAAGTTTAAGCCTGTTGATTATAAGTAGAAATACTTTGAATTGTTCAAGAAAAAGGAAAGGGCTTTTATTACCCAGGAGAATGACTAGGCTGCAGATGGATTGGATGAGGATGAAGAAACAAGCTATGTCAATCTAGCCCTAATGGCCTAATCAGATGAAACAAAGACCAGTTCATGAAGTAATCAGGTAATCACCACTAACCTAGCACATTTATCTAAAGCTGAGTGTAATGATGCAATAAATGACATGTCTACTGAATTATATCACCTGCATTTAGTATGCCACAAATGTCATTTAGCATGCCTTACTGGAATAACATGTTTGCAAATAGCATGCCTTTTCATGTAAATCAAAATGTGCATGATAATTCTGTATTAATGGCTGGTCTCAAAGGTCCAACTCAAATGACTAAGGATGAATCTGAAATCCCCAAGTCAAATGAGGTCAAACCTAAGAAACCAAAGAAAAAGGCTAACAAGGCAGGACCCAAGGAAACTTGGGTACCAAAATTAACTTGATTTGATTTTGATGTGTGCGGGGAAATATAAAGAATCTTTGGTATCTAGGTAGTGGTTGCTTAAGGCACATGACTGGAGATTCCACCTTGCTCACTGAGTATCACTTTTGGACATGACAACAAGTGTTATACTGTGGGATATGGCTTGATTTCAAAGGATAATGTCATCATTGAAGAGGTTTCCCTAGTGGATGGACTCAAGCATAATTTGTTGAGTATTATCCAGCTTTGTGATAAGGGAAACTCAGTCTCTTTCAATTCTGAAGCCTATATTGTGACCAACCAAAAGAGCAACAAAGTGGTTCTTACTGGAGTGAGAAAAGGAAATGTGTACCTAGCTGATTTCAACTCATCAAATGCAATATCAGTAACTTGTCTTCTCAGTAAAGCAAGTCAAGATAAAAGTTGGCTATGGAATAAGAAGCTGTCCCATCTAAACTTCAAGACCATGAATGAGCTAGTCAAGAAAGAATTGGTTAGAGGTATCCCTCAAGTGGAGTTTACTAAGGATGGATTGTGTGATGCCTGCCAGAAAGGAAAGCAGATTCAAGCATCATTCAGGAAAAAGCTTGATTCAATAATTGAAGAACCTTTGCAATTGTTGCACATGGATTTGTTTGGACCAGTCAATGTGTTGTGCAACTCAAGGAAAAGATTTTTCCTAGTAATTGCGGATGATTTCTCAAAGTTCTCTTGGACATATTTTCTGAAATCCAAAGATGAAGCTAGTGAAATCATCATCAATCACATAAGGCAAGTCAAGAATCATACTGACTTCAAAGTAAGAAGAATCAGGAATGACAATGGAACTGAGTTCAAGAATTCTGTGATGAGATCATTTTGTGAAGAGAATGGGATTATGCATGAATTTTCTGCAGCTAGAACCCCACAACAAAATGGAGTGGTGGAAAGGAAAAACAGATCTCTTATTGAAGCTGCAAGGACAATTTTTGAAGAATCAAAGTTACCAACATATTTTTGGGATGACGCTGTGAATATTGCTTGCTACACTCAGAATATTTCTTTGGTCAATCAAGCCAAATGCATGACTCCTTATCAGTTGTTTAAGAATAAGAAGCCAACTCTAAATTTCTTACATGTCTTTGGCTGTAAATTCTACATCTTAAGACATCAAACTGATCAACATGGAAAGTTTGATGCCAAAGAAGATGAAGGAATCTTTGTTGGATATGTTGTTGGAAAAGCATACAGAGTCTACAATCTAAGAACCAACATTGTTATGGAATCAGTACATGTTGTGTTTGATGATAAAAAGATTGAAGGACTGTAAGATGGAGATTTCCATGAGAGCCTCAAATTTGATAATGTGGAGATGATCTGTGAAGATAGTGATGATGATAGTGATCAAGAACCAATATCCAAGGACAATGCAGAAAAGTCTACAACTAATGAAGCACATAATTCAACATCCGTCGAAAGACAAAGTGCATCATCCGTTGAAAGACAATCTGCATCATTCATCGACAGGGAAAGAACATCATCCATCGATAGACAAAGAATAACATCTGTTGATCCCTCAATAAGATTTGGGAGTCAAGTAAGATCATAATCAGAAAGAACCCTTTCTTCAAATCAAAGATCCATAAACTCAGAGGGAGTTTCTGATCATCAAAACTCTACTAATCATCAAGACAACAATGAGGCCTCCTCATCTAGAGCTAATCTACCAAAACAGAGAAAATGGAATAGAGATCACCCTTTTGAGCTCATTATTGGTGATGCATCTTCAAGAGTTCAAACAAGAAAAGCAACTCAAGAAGAATGTCTGTATAGCAGCTTCCTTTCTAAGAAAGAACCAAAGAAGGTAGAAGAAGCTCTGTTGGATCCTGATTGGATTTTAGCTATGCAGGAGGAGCTAAACCAATTTGAAAGGAACAAGGTATGGAAGCTGGTACCCAAGCCTAAAGGAAAGAATCCAATTGACACCAAGTGGGTATTCAGAAAAAAGATGAATGAAAATGGCATAGTTGTTAGGAACAAAGCTAGATTGGTTGCTAAGGGCTACTATTAACAAGAAGGAATAGATTTTTATGAAACTTTTGCTCATGTTGCAAGACTTGAAGCCCTCAAAATTTTCTTAGCCTATGCAGCCCATGCCAATTTCAAAGTCTATCAAATGGATGTCAAAAGTGCCTTTCTGAATGGAGATTTGGAAGAGGAAGTCTATGTCAGTCAGCCTCCTGGTTTTGAAGATCTAAATTTTCCAGAATATGTCTATTATCTGTTGAAAGCACTTTATGGATTAAAGCAAGCACCTAGAGCCTGGTATGATACTTTGTCAAAGTTTCTCTTAGAAAAGCACTTCACAAGAGGTACTGTTGACAAAACTTTATTCTTTAGAAATGTTAATGGCTCTAGTATACTTGTTCAAATTTATATAGATGATATTATATTTGGCTCTAGAGATGAAAAGCTTTGCAAAAAGTTTTCCAAATTGATGCAAAGTAAGTATGAAATGAGCATGATCGGAGAACTAACTTATTTTCTTGGTTTACAAATAAAGAAAGTTAGTGATGGAATATTCATGAGTCAAACCAAATATATTTATGATCTTTTAAAGAAGTTTGATCTAATGGATTGCACATCTGTAAAAACTCCCATGGCCACTGCAACTAAACTTGAATTGAACACTACTGAAAAGTCTGTGGACATTTCAAGTTATAGAGGCATGGTTGGGTCACTTTTGTACTTAACAGCTAGTAGACCAGTGATAAGTGACATTTTATACCACTTAAAACGTCTTATAATAGCTTAAATTGGTGTCTTCAAATCAAGTATTTTTTGTATTTGATGTGTTTTTCTAGTGTTTGTGCATTTCAGGGTATTAGTTGCATTTCGGGGGAGAATTCATCAATAATAAGCCTTGGCATATGTTCAGCATTGCAAGTGGGAAGGTAGGTGTTGGGAACCACGGACTTAGGGTGTTACTACATTTTACGATAAAGATTACGAAAAGAGGATTACCTTGTTAATGGTTGATTCCACGCTCTTCTATTGCATTCCCAAATTCCCTTGAGCGAAGTGTGGCCTCCGTCTTCTCAAGTTATCCTCTCTTCTTGCTCCTTGGTGGCTATAATATGTTTTCACACAATCCCAAGCAAGAAGAGAATAAGAATATATATATATAGGCTACAATAGGGACCATGGATAATTAGGTTGGGCCTTCTAATTACATCTTGAGCCTAGCCCAATGTAATTAAATATTAATTCAATCCACTAAAGAATTAATGTTTGCACTACCTTTCCTAATACCGTAATTTAATTAATTCGGTTCCAATATTATTTGCTTATTAAATTCCCCGTGTTTAAAATATCATATGTCCATTAATTAAATAAATTACTGATAATTTATTTAATTAATATCTTTTATCCTTGATCATCCACTCAACCTTTATTTAATTATGCCAGAATAAATCCCACCTGCAGGGTTTCACATAATTAAATCTTTTTGAGCTTTCAAGGGGACATCATTAACCCGAATATTATCAGGACATGGATTCCTTCAATAAATAATATCCACCATGTATATAATTCCATCACCCAAAATATAATGATATAATTCAAAAGAATTATTTCATATATAAATCAAAGCATGTAAATAATATACACGTGTCAATTACTATTTCCGGATTAAGAACCTAAGCATTAATAATAACATAGAATCTTAGTTCTCCTTCTTAATCAGTATTAAGGGAACAATTCTAAATTTGATCATGTTCAATATACACAAAGTATACTAGTATTATTTATTAGTCAATATAAACTAATCTAAATAATACTACAACCATACCAGTGGATTGTCCAACACCACCTGTGCTGTGAACCTTATTATATTAAATAACCGTATTTAACAATCTAATATTCTGTATCCCATTTGATACTAGATTGTTTACAATATATAATATTAGACAACATGTAAACATTCAAATGATTCTCAAATAAACTGGCCAGAAATAAATGTACATACTTCAAATAAATATTTTCAGTATACACTAACAATCTCCCACTTATACTCAAAATATTCTATGTGTACATCAGTGTTTATTTAATCTACTATTACATAAAAATCTATGTGTCCATCCCTCTGACTCCTATCGCTTCCACATGCTTGTCAAAAACCTTGGTTGGCAAGCTCTTTGTGAAAGGATCTGCTCGGTTGTCTTCTGATGATATGTGAGCCACAACTATATCCCCTCGCTTTATGATTCCTCATATGAGATGATACTTACATTTAATATGTTTAGCTGCTTTGTGGTCTCGCGGTTCCTTTGAATTTGCCACAGCACCAGTGTTATCACAATACACCGTCAAGCTCCTAGGCAAATTAGGTACCACATCTAAGTCCAAAAGAAAGTTCCTGAACCATACAACCTCCTTGGCAGCCTCAGAGGCCGCCACGTACTAGGCCTCCATGGTGGAGTCTGCAATGCATTTCTGCTTTACACTCCTCCATATAACGGCTCCACCTCCCAAAGTAAAAACATATCCCGAGGTTGATTTCCTCTTATCCCTATCTGATTGGAAATCTGAATCAGTATATCCCAAAGGAAATAGATCTGAGGCCTTGTAAATTAACATATACTCCTTAGTCCTTCTCAGGTACTTGAGTATAGTTTTTACTGCACTCCAATGTTCCTGACCTGGGTTCGACTGATATCTACTAACCATGCCTACAGCAAAGTAGATGTCAGGCCTCGTACATAACATAGCATACATTAAGCTTCCACATGCTGAAGCATAAGGAACTGCTTTCATGCTCTCTATATCCTTAGGTGTCGAAGGACACTGCTTCTTAGATAGAGCAACTCCATGCTTAAAAGGTAAAAAACCTTTCTTGGAGTTCTGCATGTTAAAACGAGCTAATACTTCATCAATGTAGGGCTCTTGAGATAAAGCCAACATCCTTTTCTTGCGATCCCTTATAACTTTGATCCCAAGGATGTATGTCGCTTCACCTAAGTCCTTCATGTCAAATTGTTTGAACAACCATGCCTTTAATGATGACAACATCTCAACATTGTTTCCAATGAGTAAAATATCATCTACATATAGTACTAGAAAAACCACTGCATTACCTTCACTTCTCTTATACACGCACGATTCGCTTAGACTTTGATCAATTCCATATGACTGGACTGCCTGATCAAAACGAATATTCCAGTCTCTAGAAGCTTGTTTAAGTCCATAAATAGACCTCTTAAGCTTACATACCAGATGCTCTTGGCCTTCCTTAATGAATCCTTTTGGTTGCAGCATATAGATGGTTTCTTCAAGACTTCCATTAAGAAAAGCTGTCTTGACATCCATTTTCCAAATCTCATAATCGAGATGAGCTGCTATAGATAAAAGAATACGAATTGACTTAAGCATGACTACCGGTGAAAAGGTTTCCTCATAATCGATACCTTCTTTCTGAGTATACCCTTTCACAACAAGTCTTGCTTTCCAAGCTTTCACCTTTTTATCTAATTCCCTCTTTTTCTTGTAGATCCACTTACATCCAATAGGTTTTATACCTTTGGGTGGTTCCACGAGCTCCCAGACCTGATTAGAATACATTGATTCTATCTCAGATTCCATCGCCTTTTGCCAAAGATCTGCATCTTTGTCTTGTACTGCCTCTTCGTATGTACGGGGATCATCATCACGTTCACCAGGGACCAAGTCTGAAGACTCTCCCAAAAACATGAATCTATCAGGCTGTTGAACAACCCTCCCACTACGACGAGGCACTGGTGCGGTATTAGTGACAGGTTGTACATTATGTTATGGTTGTTCTACTTGTACTACAGCTTCATGGGTATTATTTGTCCCTCCCACTAGTTCCTCTAAAACGACACTACTCATGGGTTTGTGATTCATTATATAGTCCTCCTCCAAGAATCTTGCATTGGTGCTAACAATGACATCCCGATTCTTCGGACTATAAAATAAATATCCTTTCGTTCCCATGGGGTAGCCTACAAACAACTTTACTTCTGTACGAGATTCTAACTTAGTCGCCTTCTTGTTCAGCACATGTGCTGGACAACCCCATATTCGAATATGTCTTAGACTCGGTTTATCCCCGGTCCACAATTCTAAGGGGGTTTTAGGAACCGACTTAGAAGGTACTAAGTTTAGAAGATAAGCTGCTGTCTCTAAGGCATGTCCCCAAAATGACTTGGGTAAATTCGAATAACTCATCATCGATCTAACACTCTCTAAAAGAGTCTGGTTCCTTCTCTCTGCTACACCGTTCTGCTGGGGTGTGCCTGGTGCAGTTAACTGGAATTCTATCCCATTTTCTGATAAATATTCCCTAAATTCTCCAAGCAAGTATTCGCCACCACGATCTGATCGTAGTGACTTGATACTTTTATTAAGTCGCTTCTCCGTTTTAGCCTTGTACTCTTTGAACTTATCAAAGCACTCAGACTTATGGTGCAACAAATAAACGTACCCATATCTAGAATAATCATCAATGAAAGTGACGAAATATTCATAACCACCTCTTGCTTGGATATTCATGGGTCCACATAAATCAGAGTGAACCAATTCTAATATTTGTTTGGCTCTATTCCCCTTTGCCTTGAAAGGCCTATTAGTCATTTTACCTTCCAAACAGGATTCACAAACTGGAAATGGCTCCACTGCCAATGAGCTTAAAGGCCAGTCTACTACCAGTCTTTGAATCCTCCTCAAATTAATATGACCTAATCTCAAGTGCCAAAGATATGTTTGGTTTAAACTAGAAGGTTCCTTTCTTTTAGTAGAGTTAGAAGATGTGTTGTTCAATTCCCTAAATTGCAGTTGCAGTGCAGGTTGACTAGGATTAATTATATACAAATTGTCTTGCAATGTACCAGAACATATAATTCGTTTATTCATCATAATAGAAACATTACGATCCAAACAAACATTATAACCATCCAAAGCAAGTTTAGAAACCGAAATTAAATTCCTTCTAAAAGAAGGTACATAAAGACAATTGTTCA
Source organism: Apium graveolens (assembly GCF_009905375.1). Classification (NCBI taxonomy): domain Eukaryota; kingdom Viridiplantae; phylum Streptophyta; class Magnoliopsida; order Apiales; family Apiaceae; genus Apium; species Apium graveolens. The sequence continues at coordinate 49,637,834 of NC_133655.1, read as the reverse complement.
AAACCAAAATCCTATCGGAACCAAAAGATAAATGAATAACTCCTACTGCAACTACTGCTACTTTCGTAGCATCTCCCATGAACACGTATATCTCACCATCTCTAAGCATTCTGGATAGTTGAAACCCCTGCATAGAATTACAAATATGATCAGTGGCTCATGTATCTACACACCAAGTGCTCGTAAATATAGCCGCTATAAATGTTTCTATAACTAGAGAAAGAGACATACCAGTATTATTTGTCTTCTTAGGAAGAGGACAATCCTGTTTCCAGTGACCTGACTGTTTGCATCTGAAGCACTTTCCCTTAGGCTTTTTCACACCACCCTGAACTCCCAGTGCCTTCACAACTTTCTGTGTCTGAGCCTTTTTCTTCTTCTTAATACCTTTCGGCTTAGAGGAAGAACCTTTCTCAGCCACATTCACTTGAACACTCTGTCGAAATAATCCTTCAGCTGCCTGAAGTTCTGTCAGCAGTTCCACGAGACTATACTGCCTCTTGTTCATGTTGTAATTCAAGCGGAACTACTCAAAACTCTTGGACAAGCTCATAAGGATAATGTCAATCTGGGTTTCCCCGTCAAGTTCAGCACCAAGGATCTCTATCTCATTCAGATGCGACATCATCTTGAGAACATGATCCCTTACAGGTGTGCCTTCAGCCATCTGAGTGTTCATTAATGCCTTCATGGCTACTTGCTTAGCAGCCCTATTCTGATCTCCAAAAAGTTCCTTGAGATTAAAGAGCATATCTGAAGTAGTGGCCATAGACTGATGCTGATGCTGCAAAACACCCGACATTGCTGCCAGAATGTAACATCGTGACATCTCATCAGCCTTAATCCACCGTTTATAATACTCTTTCTCATCTTCAGGAGCATCAGCAGCAGGCTGTTCAGGCTTGGGTTCATAAGTGCAAAACTTGTACTCCTCAGCAGTCAACACAATGTCCAAATTTCGTTTCCATTCAATATAGTTAGGTCCGGTAAGTTTGTTATCCTTAAGTATGGTGAATAGTGGATTAAAGCCCATTTTATCCTTAGAATCATGCATAAAAACATCACATAAATAAGGGTGCATTAATTATTAAGATCTAAATTATTAAAATTTAATGCACTAACATCTAAACACCATAAGCTTCTGGTACGCCACGATGTGTGACATGTATACCACCTAATTTTGTTTAAATGTTACTTCGGTCATATTACTAAACAATATGCCACGTTGGGGTGGACTATATTATTTTTCATAGCTAAGTGTATACCATCATCAAATCTTAAATTATTCGAAATCTATGGAACTTGGTACGCCACGATGGGTGGCGTGTATACCTTCCAATATTCGTAATTTTGCCTTGAATAGAATACTTCAATTCAATATTCATCAATGGTTTGATTTCCAGGTATTGGAGGAGTCACATCGGTCTCGCTTAAAACCCACAGCCTTACAAGTTCGATGAACCCGTTTTTGACAAAATCGCCCCAAATCAGAAATAAAGAAAATCCGTATTTATTCCTTTCAAAATTTATTAATTTAAGAAGTTTGTTCTAGTAATTTCTATAACATTCTAGACACCATAAATTACATGCCACGATGGGTGACGTATATATAATTTATATTCGTCTTTATGTTAAATTACCTACAACCAATAATGGAGACCATGGGATTTAATTTCATATTAATTCCCTCTCCCACTTAGAATTTTTTTTTATTAAAATTGAGGAATTTTAAAATTAAATGGAGCCCTATGTTGTTATAATTATGTCTAATCATGCATTCAAAATACACATATAATTTTAGCAACATATAACATTTAATTAAAGCAATAAATAAAATTTATGTCCATGTCGTCCTAATTAAGTTAAACATGCAATTTTAAAAGAATTACACACATAATTAACGACACACATAATCAATAAATTAAAGCAATAATTAAAAGTTAATGGAAAAAATTAAAATAAATTTTCCACTATTATGGCCCTTGAAAAAAAAATCCAGCTCTAAAAAAAAATCTGCCCCAAGCGCGCCTCGACGCCCCCAGCAGCCCCAGCAGTCCCAGCTGCCGCAGCAGCCCCAGCAGCCCCAGCAGGCCCAGCTGCCGCAGCGGCCCCAGCTGCCGCAGCGGCCGCAGCGCGCGCGCGCCTATTGCTTTTCTGTGAGTTTTGTTTTGATTTTGTTCGATCCAAACATCAACAGCAGCCCCTTGTAATCGCACAGCGGAAAAAAAAACTACCGGAATTGATTTCCGATCGCACATAACTATTACAAAATACCCGGAACAATTACAAAAAAATAGATCTAATACAAAACTAATTTTGTATTATCTATTCTAACACGATCAACCCTCGTATAAATTACAACCACGATTAAACCACGTGGAAACCAAAAGAAAAATTAACCACGATTAAACCACGTGGGATCCAAACACATAATTAAAATATACATGGTCATAATAGTGGATTAACAACCTGCATCAAAAACAATACAAGCAAAACACTATATACACGCATATATAATTACGACATGGACATTATATCATAAAACGTAGAACCCATTACCAGGCTCTTGATACCAATTGTTGGGAACCACGGACTTAGGGTGTTACTACGTTTTACGATAAAGATTACGAAAAGAGGATTACCTTGTTAATGGTTGATTCCACGCTCTTCTATTGTATTCCCAAATTCCCTTGAGCGAAGTGTGGCCTCCGTCTTCTCAAGTTATCCTCTCTTCTTGCTCCTTGGTGGCTACAATATGTTTTCATACAATCCCAAGCAAGAAGAGAATAAGAATATATATATAGGCTATGTTATGGATAAGAAATCAAGGTTATTACTTGCTGTATTTAATACTAAGATTCGGGAGCTCAAGGCCTTTAATGGCTGCTCTCGTGTTTCCTGACTCAATCTGCCTTTACGAGATGCCTACGTATCTCTGTGAATTAGAGAATCAAGCCAAAAACGTAGTTCTGATTTGTGGGGTGAGACCCCTTATATAGATGTTGGTGGTCCTTGAATTGGACTTGGTATAGGAGACTTGGTGGGCAAGTCTCATAATTAGAATGGACTTTGGAGTCCTAGATAGTAGGAAACTGATTCCTTATCCTTTTAGGTCCCCTTGAGGCTTATCTATAAGGATTTATATCCTTATCAGGACTCTTCTCAACAGCTGATTTTTCCCTTATTAATTAATTACGAAATTAATTAATAATCAGGGCTTTTGGGCCATTTTTATTCGACCAGACCTGATCTGGTCCATCAGGCTTAACCTTTCTGGTCTTAATATCAAACATCTTCTTATTGGGTCTAGCAGCCCATTATCAGGATTTATTTATCCCTATCATTTGCCCCCCAACTTTTGGGAAACATTGACTATGTTTCGCAGAAGTTAAGTCTATTCATGCCCTTACAGGGTTTCATTCTTGCGTAAAGTGTGGAGCGACCTACACGTTTACAACGAATTTTTCCTTTTATTTAGGAATTATTTTGATTTCCAGGAATTTTTCCCTTATTTCCGGGATTTTTCCCTAATTTCTGGAATTTTCCCTAATTTTTCTGGGATTTTTCCTTATTTTTCTGGGATTTATCCTTAATTTCTGGATTTTTCCCTTAATTTCTGGATTTTTCCCTTAATTTCTGGGATTTATCCTTAATTTCTGGATTTTTTCCCTAATTTCTGGGATTTTCCCTAATTTTCTGGGATTTTTCCTTAATTTCTGGATTTTTCCCTAATTTTCTGGGATTTATCCTTAATTTCCTGGGATTTATCCTTAATTTCTGGATTTTTTCCCTAATTTCTGGGATTTTCCCTAATTTTCTGGGATTTTTCCTTAATTTTCTGGGATTTATCCTTAATTTCTGGATTTTTTCCCTAATTTCTGGGATTTTCCCTAATTTCTGGCTTAAAATCGATCAGAATGCATTCAAAATCGATCAGGATGCAGACAAAATTGATCAGGATGCAGCCAAAATCGATCAGGATCCTGATCGAATTAGCTCAGGATCTTACACTCTGGTCGACAGGATTCCTGATCGATTTCGATCAGGATTCTGACCGAATTGGCCTTCAAAGTGACACCCTAGTCGATTGTTACACGGGCTTGATCGACCAGGATTCTTGATCGATTTAGATCAGGACTCTGATCGAATTAAATGGCTCTCGACCATTCTGATCGAATGGAATATCGATCAGGACTCTCTTCTCTGTCGATCAGGACTCTGATCGATCTTAGGGGATTTCTTCCCTCCTGTTCGAATAAGATATCGATCAGGACTCTCTTCTCTATCGATCGGGACTCTGATCGATCTTAGGGGATTTCTTCCCTCCTGTTCGAATAAGATATCGATCAGGACTCTCTTCTGTGTCGATCAGGACTCTGATTGATCTTAGGGGATTTCTTCCCTCATGTTCGAATAAGATATCGATCAGGACTCTCTTCTGTGTCGATCAGGACTCTGATCGATCTTAGGGGATTTCTTCCCTCCTGTTCGAATAAGATATCGATCAGGACTCTCTTCTGTGTCGATCAGGACTCTGATCGATCTTAAAGGATTTCTTCCCTCCTGTTCGAATAAGATGTTGATCAGGATCCTCTTTTGTGTCGATCAGGACTCTGATCGATCTTAAAGGATTTCTTCCCTCCTGTTCGAATAAGATGTTGATCAGGATCCTCTTTTGTGTCGATCAGGACTCTGATCGATCTTAAAGGATTTCTTCCCTCCTGTTCGAATAAGATGTTGATCAGGATCCTCTTTTGCATCGATCAGGACTCTGATCGAACCATATTAAGGTTCTGGTCGATTTTTGACTTTTTAAATTCCACAGGAGCTTCTAGATTGTTCCTGATACTTCTTGTAGATGGGCCTCTAGGTTGGGCCTGGCTAAATGGGCCTAAAAACACCTCGTATTCCGAGCTTTTCGCCTATATAAGTGTAGTGTAGAGTGAGAACCCTCACTTCACTTCCCACTTCTCATTTTCTCTCACAATTTCCTCTAGAGTTTTCCCTTTGAGAAGGCGATTTCCGGCTACCAAAGCCACCGCAGCTCCACCATTTTCAAGTATTTCTGGGTTTCAAGCCTTCAACCGAAGCATATTAATGGCGGACCGTGACCTGGCTCGTTTGCAGAAGATGAATGTCTCTAAAAGAGGTACAAACATTCAAATTCAATCTCCATATACTTCCCTCATTGATATGATTAACTCGAGAGGTGATGAATATCCTTCTCTATCTGAGTTAGATTCGTATAATCATGGTAACACTTTTCATGAGTTAGATGGTAGGATAGAGTCTATGAACACCTTGTACAGACTTCCACCCCACCTTAGGATCACTCCAGCCGCCCCTGGGGATAGGACTTGTAATTGGGAGGGGGATACCCTGTTCATTTATCGAGGAGCCCTGACCACAGGTCTTAGGTTCCCATTCCATGAATTTATTCCTCGTTTACTAGCCGATGTACGAATCAACCCTTGTCAACTCCCTCCTAACGCCTGGAGGAACATTATCTGTTTTATGGTCCTTTGTCTCAGGAATAGCTTCCCTCTTTCCGTAGCTGTCTTTAGGAAAGTTTTCCAATTCTATAATAGTTCCATGAGTCAGCCAGGCTGGGTTTTAATTCGCCAACGGCCCAAAATTCCCCATATCTTTGATAGTAACTCTATAGTCGAGAACAACCCTAAATGGAGGGATGAGTTTGTCAGGCTGACCTGGGCTGGGGGTGATTGGGCCACACTCTTCCGTAGGCCATTTTGCAAAGTATCAGATGGTAGTCCTGGTAGCATCAGATTAACTGATGAGGAGGAGGTGGCCTACCAAGCCTTAATTTCAGATGATGGGAAAACAGACACCTGGACCCTTTTAGAGGAATTTTCCTTGAAGAAAGTTGGTCTCTCCCAGGCCAGTGATAAGGGTAAATTTATACCTGTGTAATTATTTTTCCTTCTCTTTAATCGCACTTTTTCTTTTTTTTCTGGATTTTAATATTCCTTCTGCTTTTCCTTTCAGCTTGTGAGGCTATTAATAATGTCAATAGGCCCAAGGAGGGGGAATCTGGCCGCCAGAAGAGGGCCAAGTTAAACAGGGACCCCAGGAGCAAACCTGACGGTCCTACTTTCCTTAAGCCCCACGTCCCGGTGGTCGAGCTGGGGGACGATGTGGATCCTCCACTTAAGGCACATTCCTTCAGGCCTAACTGGGGCTTCAGGAGGAGCGATACGGTGGTTGGATCCACCAAACATGCCAAGGATTGGTCGTACCATTCCATCACTCCCCATGATTTCACTGACATTGTTACGGGGAGTGACGTCGAGACTATTGAGCTTCTGGGTTCTCAAGCCCAAGCTGCGGTAATTTTCTTTTTTCTTCTCTTCCTTTTGTGAATTTCAACTTTTCTTGTATCCCAATGAATTTGCGCCAACTCATACATATTTCTTTGCAGAGTAATACCTATTTCCAGGCGGCCCTACATCAGGCTAGATCTTGGAAGGGTAACTCTGATGTTTTTGAGAAGGAGATGAAGAAGTGGGAGGAGAGAGCCAAGGTCCTGGAGAAGAAGCTGGACACGAAGAAAGAGGAGCTGGCTAAGGCTCATTCCGAGCTGGTGAAACTTAGGAGCGATAAGGATAAGCTCATTGATGACTACATGGATTCTGACAAGTTTAGGAATCTCATGGAGATTCATGATGAGGGTCTTTATTCCCTACAGTTCACTCAGGGATGGGATGCGGCCGTGAAGGCTGTTTCTGAGAAGTACCCGGGCTTAGTCGACCCTAAGGACTTTATAAGTCCTGAGCAGGCTGAGTCAGAGGACAGCATAGACACCCTCTTCGACTCTCCTCAGCCAGATGATCGCATCTTGGATCCTAACACTGCTTCTCCTCCCGCTTCTCCTGCGAAGGACGCTGAAGGCGCTGATAAGGAGAAAGAGAATGAAGGCTCCCGCATGGAGGAGTAGTTTTTCTATTTTGTAATTTTATCCTTAATTTATGTCTGGACTTTTGTTTGTATTAAAACTTATTACCCTGCGGGGCTATGCTACTTTCCTTATTTGCATTCTCTCCTTCATTTTTCCGATACTTTAATATTCAAACTTGGCTTAATGGGCCACACAAATATTATCACAACTCAAACATCCATAGGTTGAAATAATTTCGAACTCTTCAATTTCAAGTCTGGTTTTCCAAAACCTTACATAATATGGGTTCGACCCTGATCTATAATAGCTAAAAAAGAAAAATACTATGCAAACAAAGCTTCAAGGTGCTTTTAAACCTACTTGTCATAATGACAAGTGAGAATCGTACTTCGACCATCTTACACGTAGTAAACCTTCAGGTTTTGTGCGTGCCAGGTTCTCGGGACTTCAAAACCATCCATAGTCTCCAGCTTGTAGGCTCCTCTACCCTGAACGCTCTTGACTCTATACGGCCCTTCCCAATTTGGGGCAAGCTTTCCAATCTGTCCGACACCAGAAGCCTCTATTTTTCTCAAGACTAGGTCACCTTGTTTGAAAAACCTCTCTTTAACCCTTAGGTTGTAGTAGAATGAAACCTTTTTCTGATATTCTACTATCTTTGCGTGTGCTTTATCTCGCACTTCATCGATTAAATCCAGGGCTAACTTCTGCCCTTCCTCATTTTCTTTTTCATCAAAAGCCTGAATCCTTGGAGAGGAATGTGATATCTCCACGGGAACTACTGCTTCTGCCCCATATGCCAACATGAAAGGAGTTGCATTTGTCGTGACTCTACAGGTAGTCCTATAGGCCCATAATATGGGAAGTATCTCATCCACCCAATTATTTCTTGACTTTTCGATTCTCTTCTTTAGTCCATCCAGGATTATCCGATTTGCTACCTCCGCTTGCCCATTGGCTTGCGGGTGAGCCACAGAGGTGAACCGTAACTCAATTTCATTTTCTTCGCAATACTTCTTGAATTCCTCGTTGTTGAATTGTGTTCCATTGTCAGTGACGAGGATACGGGGAATTCCATATCGGCACATAATGTTTTCCCACAGGAATTGTGCAACCTGT